>NC_143478.1:39079368-39303049 GCF_027475165.1 Benincasa hispida
TAATAGTGTCCCCAGAATAAGGTACCCCACCTTATCCGTATACTATAGATCATTCTGGCTATTTACTCGAACTTGATCCATTCTTATGTCTCCACATAAAGTTCAAGTATTAATGTAATAGCCATGGATCTTAGTTTATTAGATTTATGTTATTTCTAAAACGAAATGAGCAATTCAAACATTCAACAACAATTTTATTGAATCAAACTTCAATGACATTTTTATTGATTAACAGAATAAGTTCATTGTTTACAAACCACGAGTTTTAGGACATAAAATCCAACAAACTCCTACTTGGACTAAAACTCCAGCTACACACATTTATACACATAATGTTTAATTTTTGAGGTTTTAGAGATAAATATAATAAATTAAGACATCACATACCCATAGTTTGTTTTTCCTAGGTATCATATACCTATAAGTTTTCCTCCCACTTGCCCTAGATTATACAACCTGTAGTCCTAGACTCACTAGGTGACCCTCAAACACTTTAGCCGAGAGAACCCCTATAAACATATTAGTATACAATATACTTCTAATTAACAAATAGGGAATGCAATACCCCCAACTTCTTGAGTCTCAACGCTATCACCAAGTATTGGTGACCTGAGTTTCTACTAAACCCATGTTATGGCTAGGTTATCATACAACCCTCCCATTACATTGAGGCATTGTGAACTCTTTTGAGAAAGATGCATCTGACCAGTCTTAACAAATCTTGTTGCAGGGTCAGCTTAATCAATAACTCCTGTTGATTTTCTATAACAACTATGAAAACTTCATACAATAATTTATGATCTCACATGTATACTTCTTCAAGTAAAGTAACATTTGTCAATACAAATACTTTATTTTCTTCTCGATTGAAGAAGTATACTATTTTTGGGTAGCCTACAGATAGGCATACTATTTTGAACGATACTAATTTCTTGGCGTTTGGCACCAACACATGTGCCGGTCTTCCCCAAATTCTGAAATATGTAAACATCCCTTACTTGTCATAAATAGCTTTTGTGACCTCTCCATATCTCATTGAAGTTTTCAGAAACACTTTTAATTGAATGGTGTTTAAAAAGTATATAACAGTCTCTACTGTGTATTCCCAAAACAATTTAGGTAACTGAGCATAGCTCATCTATCAACCGAACTATGTCTAATAGGGTTCTATTTTTCTTCTCGGTACATCGTTCTGCTGAGGCTCCTGATGTAGAGAGTTGCGACTAGATTCCATGTTCTATCAAATAGTTCTGGAAATCTCGAATTTTATATACTCTCCACCTCGATCTGATCGAAGCATCTTAATTGTTTTACCTAACAAGTTTTCATACACCTTGAATTTTTCAAGTGTTTTAGACTGATGATAAAGGTAGGTGTATATAACCGCACTAAATAATCATCAATAAAGTCGATGAAATATTCATACCCTCCTCGTGTCTTGACATTCATCGAACCATATAGGTCTGAATGTACAAGCTCTAAAAGTTCTTTGGCTCTAAGACCTTTTCTTATAAAAGATATTTTGGTCATCTAATCTTCAAGACATCACACACATAATGTTAAAAGGTTGTCTTCTAACGTGTCTTGACATTCATCAAACCATATAGGTCTGAATGTACAAGCTCTAAAAGTTCTTTGGCTCTAAGACCTTTTCTTATAAAAGATATTTTGGTCATCTAATCTTCAAGACATCACACACATAATGTTAAAAGGTTGTCTTCTAACTGATTTAGATGACCACTTTTAACCATTCTTAATCCTATTAAAATTGATGTGACTAAATCTTTAATTTCCAAAGATAAGTACTTGAAGAAACCTTTGTCTTTTGTTTTCTGGCCGTTTTAAATATCTGAATATTTGAAATGGCCTTTTCTTTGGTTGGTTTTAACATAGAAGTTGTTTTATAGTAGAACATAAAAAAAAAAAGTTCTCTTGTTAATGAACACTTCATTTTATATCAAAAGATACTTTTATACAAATGTTCTTGTAAAAGATAGATACACAACTTTTCATTACATTAACAAGAAGCACATTATCTAATATAATGGATCTATCTTTTGAACACAACTTCTGGAACTCCCACTGATTTTTCTGAGATAATCTTCCTTGTTCACAACCTTGAGAGCTATCTCTTCTTCTGCAAGCATTCTTTAGAAACTAATTTCCTTGTTTAGCTTTTTCCGCTCTCTTTCCCTCAAGGTACTTTGGCCAGTTTCTCTTCCAATGCCCGTCTTCATTGTAGTAAAAACACTTTCCTTTCTCTGCAACATTAGCATTGCCTTTGCGGTTAGTAAAAGGCTTCCTCTTCCCCTTACTCTTTTTTATCTGAACACTTTTTTTCTTAAAATAAGAAGAATCATACTCTACTTTAGAGGACGGTGCTCTTTTATCTGTAGTGGCAACATTTACCTTTACTTCCTGTCCCTTAGTTTTCTAGAGGGACTGATAAGTCTGTAGCTCATTGAGAAGAGTGATCAAGTTATATTCTATCTTTTCATCATCGTGTTTATGCGAAACTGTAAAAAGCTCTTCGGAAGAGACTCTAGAATAAAATTGACCTGACTTTCCTCATCTATGACAGCTCCGTTTACTTCTACCACATTGAAATGGACCATCATGTCTAGGACATATTCTCTAACAGAGGCCCCTTCTTTCATATGACAGTTATAAACGCACTTGATGGCATTATGTCTAAGGGAGAATGAGGCATGTCCAAACATCCCCCGCAGAGATTCCATAATCTCTTTTGCGGTATGCATGCGATCATGTTTCTTAACCAAAACATCAAATATGTTGGCAAGAATATAGGCTCGGGCTTTTTCATTTTCTCTTGTCCACTTGTCATATGCTTCCCGAATAGTTCGGTTTACGCTTGAGCCTGGGTTAGGAGGACATTCTTTAGTTAAAACCTTAAATCATCTATTACCAGTATTGCATTCAGGTTTGATTTCCATGTAGTGTAATGTCCCTCATTAAGTTTCTCAGAAGCCAGTAACTGTATTAATGAGCTAGTCATCTCTGAAAGTAAAAACAAATTTGTGAATTTCTTTTCAACCCAATCATCATTTAGCAAAGTAATAATGTATCCAAATTTTATTATTTTATTTGAAACGATACTTTAGTGAGTTAGAATAGACGCTACCGAGGTGTAGTCAAATACTCTTTCACTAAAGTAAGACATTTTTATAATAATTCCAGAATAACCCGAATTTTAAGGTTTTATTGGGGTTGATGCCCTAAACTCTCGTTGGGTCCGTAGTTTGTAAACATTGTATTGAACAAATGCTTGTGATGTAATAATATATGATATTTTTCTTCACTATTGTTTTAATTGCTTTACCACAAACCAATAAACTAAGATCTTTAGTTGTCGTTATAATTTAAGCATGTATGTGGGGACATACAAGTGGATCATGTCTTAAATGACAACCAAAATGGCCTGTAGTATATGGATAAAGGAAGGAAACCTTATCCTGGTGACGTTATGGATGCGGCCCGCTTTGTAGAATAGTTACAATTGTTGTGACTTGCTATAGATGATCTGATCCTGATCATTCATGTGGAGACATGAGAGCGGGGGAGTCCTATACAAAGGAGTTAAGACCAGACCACGAAGTGTCATAGTCTCGTTATATAACGTCGTTCATGATAGAGACTTCATTTCACTAGGATGACCATAGGTAACATGACCTCAATCTTGAGTGGGTTAAGAAGCCTTTGATTTGCATGGGTTCGAGTGGCCAGATTTCTGACTCAAACTTACCATTTTGGGGATTCGTCTGATTTGGGATCTAGGAACTCAGCTACACAAGATGGAGTTCACTCATTCCCTAAAGCAGGGGTAAGTAGATAGATTGCTCCCTTAAAGGTTGATTCCAGGGCTTGAACAATGTGGTGCCACATACATTCTCATGGCCTGAGAGGTGTCCACACATAGTAGGACTATGTTGTATTGTTCATTAAAGGGATCGGCTGTACTTAAAGAGTTAGATGTAACTACAGGGGAAAAAGGGTAAAGTGGCCAAATTGTACTTATGAGCATCTGTAAAGGGTTATCGTACTGTTGATTGGTTATATCCAATGGATACAGAAATATATCTGTGGTGAGAAGAGTGCAGCTGTCGATCTTTAGTGGAATACCTGGTAGTTAACGGATGTTGGATCTCGTGGCTAAAGAGTTTAGTCAGCTATTCACGTACCGTTGGAGCTTCAAGCCACAGGTCCATAAGGTCCCCTTGGTAGCTCAATGGATTCAAGTTGAGAATCAATATTTGGGTCAGTTTGAAGTATTCAAATTGACAAGAGGGAGTTTGATTATATATGGTATGATTAAACTGGTCGATTATATATGATATAGTTGACATAATGTATGAGATACATTAATTGGAGGAAAAGGATATAAATATGATTTATATCTAGTAGAGGAGAAAAAGAATATAGTTTATATGTTGCATATTGATATTAAACTATAGGTTATAAATATAATATGATTATTTTTTTTAATTAAACAATTATGAGATAACTGTTGGTGGTTTTTCTCCATAATCAAACGAGATAGTGGGAGGTTACATTAAATTTTTGTAACTGAAGGATAAAATAAAAATAGTTTTCATTTTGCAAAGAGATTAGATAATCACTTTACGATTAGTACACTTCCTATCGTCTAGTAAATGAGAGCATACACGATAGCTCAAGTTGTCCTAAACAATCGTGTACACGCGCAACTTACCTAAACGATCGCATAGTATTTTATAAACGATCGCGCACGCGAGCTATTTACCTAAACGATCGTCTAAACGATGAGCCCTGTTTTACTAAACGGTCGTACACCTTTGGCTAAACGATCAAGCACCCGTCGTACGATAGACACCAAACCTCTCCCACTTGCTTGGTCGTTGTAAACGTTTGTAGTTTCCTCCTCTCCTCTACCAAATTCAATAAAGCCCACACCTCTTAGATTCTCACTCTGAGAATACCGAGGCTACTGAGTGGTAGTGTCCTCTTTGTTGCTTGTTCGTGTAGAAGACGGTTTAGTGGTGAGCGACAATGAGATTTGGTGGACGACTGACTTGACGATCTCAATGACAGCGAGAGTTGCTATTCCATGACGAGAGCGAAATTTAAAAAGAAGAAGAATTCTTCAAGAGGTATGTCTCTCGCTCTTTTTTTGTTTAAGTTTGAAAAGCATGTCGTAATTTATTCTTATATGCATAACTTGTTGTTTGTTTGTGAATGTGGTTTTTGTCATAATGAATTTGGAATGATCTTGCTTTAGCTCATAGGTTCTTTTTTATAAGAGTTCCTTCAGGGTTGGGTTGGGTTAGGTTAGAAACTTTATTTGGGTCATTTGGGTTTTCAATTCAACCTACCCAAATTTTCGGGTTGGTCCCAAAAACACCCTCAACCCATGTACACCTCTAATAGGGAATACGTCTCATATCCTCAAATTCTTGAGGTGTCTTAGGACACCATTCCTTAGACAAGTGAACCCGTGCCTGAAAAGTAATAAACCCTTCTTAGAGTTTTGCATCGAATATAGAGTTAACATTTTGTCAAAGTTGCTTGAGACAAATTTAGCGTTTCGTTCTTGCGATCCATAATAACTTGGATCTTAAGTACATACTACTCCTCTTCTAAATCTTTCATTTGGAATTGGGCTTTCAACCATTTTTTAATATCAGTGAAGTACTCTACATCATTCCCAATGGGTAGGATATTGTCCACATAAAGTATTAAGAAAGCTACTTTACCATTGATGATTTTCTTGTAGACACAAGATTCATCAACATATTGATCATAATAAAAAGATTTGATCGTAGTATCAAATCTAATATTCCAAGATCTGGATGTCTGCTTCAACCCATAAATGGATCGATTCAGCTTACAAACTTTTTTCTCCTGTCCTTGGGCTACGAACCTCTCAAGCTGAGACATAAAGATATTCTCTTCAAGATTGTCATTCAAAAAAGCAGTATTGCCATCATTTGTCATATCTCTTAGTCATAATACGTGGCTATGGATAAGAGAATTCTTATAGACTTAGGCATAACAACAGGGAAAAAAGTTTCCTCATAGTTAACCCCTTCCCTCTAGGTGTAACCTTTTACTACAAGTCTAGTTTTGAAGGCCGACATTCCCAGCAACATCTCTCTTTCTTTTATAGATCCATTTACATCATATGGGTTTAACCTATTTAGGTAGATCTACAAGTTCCCATACTGAATTGGAGTACATAGACTCTAATTCAAGGTCCATGGCTTTGACCCATTAGTCATTGTCTACGTCATTCATTAACTGTTTACAGGACAATAGATCATCAATGCCATCATCTGGTATGATAACCTGAGTTTCATTTAAACCCAAGTAACGGTCAGGTTGTGATACAATCCTCCCACTGCGTCGGGGCACTCTCAACGATTGAGAAAGACGAGACTGACCTGAAGTGCTGGCTTCTTCATTAACTCTTGATGAAGGACCAGCTACATCAACAATCCTTGTTGATCATTCAGTAGCTCATTTAATACTAATTTTCTCTATGGTTTATGATCTCTCATATGGTCTTCCTCCAAGAATGTAGCATTTGTCAATACAAACACTTTGTTTTCTTGAGGATCACAAAATAGACCACCTCTTGTTTCCTTAAGGTAACAAAAAAATTGGCATTGTAAGCCTCTAACTTTGTTTTACTAGTTAATTATGTTTTAAGTCCTCTTAACTATATATTTAAGCTATTGTAAGTATATACTTATAATGTTTGTATTAGTTGAAGTGTGTGGAAGGTTTATTGTGTTTTTATGTAAAGGTCATAATGAGGAAAATATTCTAAGTGTTAGGAAGCAATGCTCTCGGGTACTTAGAGGGCAAAAAAATATTATAAGTTTGGAATGTTAAGCTTTCGGGTGAAGTAAGAGGAATTAACACTTAGAAGAAAATAAAGAATTTTATGCGATGAAGTTATGTTCATGCTATGCAGCCAGTCTTGTTGAACTATGTAGCCAGAAGTATGAGATGGGGACATTATGACTAAGTATAGCCATGTTATATACGGAAGGCCATGGAAGAAGTAAGTTAAGTGAGAGAGAATGGTTGAGGCTGGTATATGGGAAGTATGCGACCAATCTCATATGAGATTGGTGAGGATCAATGTAGGCATTATGTGAGTGGCCCAATTGCCTATGTAAGCACTCCAAGAAGATGCTAAGGCAGTGTGTTAAGAGGGTCGTGAAGTAAGTGTTGGTCAAGAGGCTTAGAAGTTAGCAAACGAGGCTACTGTGGGTTGATGCGGTGATGGTATTGTTCAATTGATGCAATGATGGATAGGAGTATACGATGACCAGGAAAGGGCTTAAGTGACTGCAAGCCCCATGCGATGAAGTTAAGCAGAAGAGTTCAGCTTCATGATTTAGTAAGTGAACTAAGTGGCAGCCTTAGAAATGCTAATTGAGGATTCACATGCCAAGTGTCATATAATTAAGACAAGCTTACATGCAAGCCCAAATATAAATATGTCTTGAAAAGAAGGAAATTATTTTGCCAAAATTTTTAGACACCTAAGAGGGAAGTATTACTACCACTTGAAGCTCAGTTATATTGAAGGAATTTTGGGCAAGCTCGATAAGAGTAGAGGATTTCCAGTCTATTCAGAAGAATTTGATGCTCAAATTCTAAGGTAAGAAAGTTAAAGTGTTTATGAGCAAATTCTTAGAAATAACTCTAGTGAAATAATTGTTGGAATTAAAGTTATTAAAGCTAGATATTGAAATCTAGAAATGATGTTGTGAATGAATAAACAGGCAACTACATTCAAGGGATAGGCAAGCAGCTGACCAGACAAAGAATGCAATGAAGTGCATAGGCAATTAACAAGGATTTATGCAATTGTAGGTAACAAACATTCATCACTTAAGTAAGAAAGTGTGTCTAAGAGTTTATTGAGTACCCAATAGCAAGGGTTGCCTATTTAAAGCCAAGTAGAAGGAAAATTGGCTAAATATACTCGATGCGATGAGTTCAATTATGATGCGATGAAATTGCTAGTATACGATGATGTTGAGTTTATATGTCAAGCTCACAAGGGAGCTAATGATATTAACCAAGGGACCTTTCCTTATTTCATGACAAACGAAAACAGTAGTGGCTTACAGACCCTTGGATAAGTAGCTTAAGACAGTGAGTGACAAGTTTTCACAATGATTTCTAATGAGTAGTTTTAAAAATGATTTTCAACGCATAGCCAGTCTAACATGTTGTTTTAATACCATGATTTATTCAATGCATGCTTTAGTTATATGTTGATCTCATGTTCTATGATTTCAAAGAATGAGGTTTTAAATGTAAAACTAGCATGCGATTTTCATAGGTTTATGTTTATATGATGAAGCGTGATAATATCAGCAAAGGAACTTTATAAGCATGTTATTGTTTACAAGGCACTATGCGATGACATGTTATCATGAAACTTTAATCATGTTATTATAAGTATTCTGTTTTATGTTCATGAGATGTTTTTTAAATGTTTTATGCCTTGTACAACCCTACCCCAATGTTGGTACCGAATTTATGGTAAGGTACCCAGATTACCATTATGTTAGGAATCTTTGTGTAACGACCCGACCCCCTAGGACTCAAGTTAGGCCGACTAAACATATGCATACATGGAACTTAAAACAACATCCTTTTATAGTGAAATAAATGCTAAATAAATAAGTTGAACTCAAAAGACCTTCATTAAATTCAGATATTAAAAACAGACGATAGGGTACCCATAAATCATAAATGATAATAAATAGATCTGAAAACAAATCTTAATAGTAACTTTCAAACATCAAATTGAAAGTTGAAAAACATGGAAAGAAATCTAAATATCATGAGCGGAAGCATAAAACTGGTCTCTAGTGGCTCATTGAAGGATTCCTCTTGTCATCCGCTAGTGTGTCCTTGCCCTCACCTGAAACATAAATATGAGAAAGGGTGAGTATAAAATACTCAGCAAGTAACCCAACTACCGGGGTCAGGTTAAGCATTTATGTCCAATAAATGCAACATGAACTGAAGCTTTCTACTAGTGGGACATGAAAATTTCCCTTACATGGCTCACTCTTTTTCCTTTTCCCTAGAGTGCACCTCTTACGTATACCCTAGGTCCTCTCTATGAATGTAGGGACGTGTACCTCTTTTGTACACATGGTTATACATACACCTCTTTCATATACACATAATCCACTGAATGTGGGCCTCTTACGCACACATGGTTATGCATACACCTCTTTCGTATACATATAACCCACTGAATGTGTACCTCTTTCGTACACATGGTTATGTATACACATAAACCACTGAGTGTGTACCTCTTTTGTACACAGGTTTACACCTCTTTTGTATACACATAACCCACTGAGTGTGTACCTCTTTCGTACACATGGTTATGTATACACCTCTTTCGTATACACATAACCCACTGGGTGTGTACCTCTTTCGTACACATGGTTATGTATACACCTCTTTCGTATACAAATAACCCACTGAGTGTGTACCTTTTTCGTACACATGATTATGTATACACCTCTTCATATACACATAACCCACTGAGTGTGTACCTCTTTCGTACACCCCAGATCCTCTCTATGAATGTAGGGATGCATACCTCTTTCGTATACATGGTTATGTATACACATCTTTCGAATACACATAACCCACTGAGCTGCACCTCTTACATACACCCCAATACCCTCTAGGTGTGTATCACCTTCATATACACCAGCCCTAGTACATCTTTTTCATGTACTAGCGCCCTCAGACATACATCACTTTCATGCAATCACATAATCTAGAAAGGAAAAGAGATTCCATTTTACTTCACATTACATATAACATTCACATAATCATGAGTCCTCTAAAATCTCCTTATCGAGGTCATGTTAATTAATCTCAACGTACTTGTTTAATCTAGTTTTAATGGTTCAACTCTAGTACATCACTTTTATGCACTAACTCATGTAAACAATCAAACATTCATTATATATTATATAGCCTACACACTTTCATAATAAATCACATAAATATGTACATCAACAAATGCTCCAACTTTCACCTAGCTTTAAGACATTCCAGTAGTAGTGTCGCTTAACTCATAATTTAGGGTCATGCTCAATCGTACTTGTAATATGTCTCATAAAATTCTAAATCATGCTCATACATTAACATACTTCAGACATATTATCACATGCTCTTATATCTTTTCTAAATAGACCATTAAATCTCGGAACAATCAAAATTATCCTTGTAACTAGTTTTAAAATCCTCAAAATAAATCGTAAATTTATCGCTCGGCACAAAGGCGGTTCCAATAGTAAGATTACTTACCTCAATACGAAACTGAAATAATAATTCTGCACTTAAGCAAACTCTCCAATCCCACTTCACAACCTTTAGTACAATCCTAAGGCATGAAGAAAATTCATTTTTAGTCTTCAAGCTCAATTCCATACATAAAGCAATTTTAAAAGCCAACAAAATTCTTACCCAACTAGCACTTTAATCTTAAATCACCTCCAAAACCCAAGTTAAAATCCAACCAAGAACTCCTAATTCAATCTTGTGTTGAATAGCGTGATCCCGACTTCAAACTTGGGTCTAAATTTCCAACACAATGGGCTACCGTTAGATTAACTCAAAAGTCAAAACCCCAAAATCCAAAGAACCTTGGAGGGGGGAGTTTTGTCGCGTGAAAGGGAGAAGAATGGGAATTTTCTTTTCTTTTCTTTTTCTTTCTTTTTAATTCTCCACCACACAAAAGTATAGGTAATATATATATATATATTTCCTTCTTCTTTCCTTAATAAACATATCACATCAAACTCAAATCTTTCATCTCTGATCCAATTAATTAAACAAACCTCAAAATAAATTCACCAACTTTAAATCACTTCTTTCCAAAAATCCTAAATCCAAAAATTAAATTCTAACTTTCCAAATTAACTTAAATTCAAATTAAAATCTTTTTAGATAATTGATTTAATAACTTCCAAATAAACCAATTATCTTTTCCTAATTCTTTACTTAAATTTTGGATCCAAATTCCAAAATTAAAGAGGGTAAAATTTTAAAACCACAATTTCCTCTTTTCCCTTTCAAATTTCACAAAAATTCAAAATTTATTATCCAAATAATTCAATTATCCCTCCCGATTAATTTAAAACTCCACTCAAAGAATCCACATAACCAATAAAACTTCTTCAACTATAAACATTCGATTCCAAATTCCAAAGATTAGGGAAACCAAAACTCAATAATTTTTTATAATTAATTTAAATTTTCATAAAGACTCGGGATGTTACACCTTGACACCGAAGGTATGGTAAGGTGGTCAGGTTCCAATTCAACTCTACGTGCACGTATGATGTCGGAAAATTAGATGTCAATTACTCAACAACTAAAATTTTGAGGACGCAATAAGCGATTCATGTCCATGCGTTCCTGTCATGCGTTGTGGTTGTGCGTTGGAATGACTTTTCGTTAACAAATGTATGCGATGACCATGCATTCCTGTCACAAGTTTTCTTACGCTCACGCCAAGTATAACGCGAACGCAAGTTTCTCGGGCGATCTGAGGTCGAACTCAGGGACTTGTAGCTAGATGAATACGGTAATGTGCATGCAACGGTTGAATAAAAGAATGATGGAGGGGTTGCTAAGCTAACACTACTCCTACTCCTAACTAACAAACAATGCAATGAGAATATGAATGAGAGGTAGAAACATGAAAACTCTTGACATGAAACAAATGAATGGGAAAATAGATAAAATGTGAGGACATCTTCATCGCAACCCTAAGCTTGACCGCAGGGCAACCTCAGCCAACACAAGCTATGCGATCATGCTACACACACTTGAGCCTAATTCTAGGACGTATGCGTTGTATATGCGATAGTGCCGAGAAGCCTATGCCAGCCTAAACCCCTATAACCCGCTCGTGCTCTCACGGCATGAACGTGATGGCCGTATATCACCACCATATCCTACTTCCTAGACGCATGCAATATCCTATCCATAGGGTGCATACGCTGTGTGATGGCAAACAGAGCTTATTCCTAAGTCTCCATTCTTTCTTATGCAAACCTAATCTAGCTCTTCCGAGTATTGATTCTAACTTAGCTCTCTCGAGTCTTAAGTTCTTTCTTTAGACTTTCTCCCAAATAGCTCTAAAGATGCAGTAGATGCATACATAAGACAAGGTAACCACTTAAACTTGGCTAATGTAAGATTATTCCTATCTCTAGTGAACAATAGCTTACATTGCTTAATGCGACCAACCACTTACCCTCTCGGGCAGTTAGTTATTGCTGACTTTACTCATAGACAAACGTTGCATTAGCTTTACACTAAGAAGATAAGGTTTTCTTACACACTCTCGCAATGCACACCTCTCGGAGGTTTGCTACATGCTTCATATCTTTAATTTACATGACTAAGTATGCAATACTCTAGCAATCTAACTAAGTGATGCAATGAAAGTTAAGGATGCCAAGTAAAGAAGATGGAAATGGAATCGGAGGAAACACAGAAATGCATTGAACACATAATGTATTAATTCTTTAATCCCAAAATGTAATACAATATAATATAAGAAAAGAAGAGAAAATGAAATGACCGGCTGGAAGCAATGACTTGCTTCCAGCGGATGTGCGTCAAGGCTACCGGTGGTGCCATGGATGAGCAGTGGAGCTAACTCTTCTGAGATCTAGCTCCGATCGAAGACTCCGATCGTCACTCGGAATGGATGAAGGAAATGAAGAACTCTCAAGCTTTCTTCTCACGCATTAGTCTGGATCGCAGGGAAAACCCTGGATAAGTTGAAATTCTGCTCATCAGCTTCTTTATATAGAGCTTAGATCGCCGACAGCATTAATGGATTGCTCTGATTCTGACATTCGCGGCACGTTAGTCCTTGTCTGAATCTCTGCTGCTAATGGTATGGTAGGTGAGATGTCAACATCATCTTTTGATTTTCTCGAAAGATGCGTTGATGCGTTCATTCCACCAACCTTGCGTTGATCCCTCTATTATGCGCTGTCGTGTAGCCGCAATCGTACAGTGACTGCATTCGCTTAATACTGCAACTTCTACATGATGACCGCAATCGCTTGACGATCGCAACCCCTATACAATGGACGCATGCGGCTAATTACCGCAACACCCATGCGTTGATCGAATGCGCTCGCTTTTGCGATGGAGAGTTTCTCTACATGCGGTCGTCTATGCGGTAGTCTAGCTTTCGCGTTTGCATCCACTTTCTGCGTTAGCTACAAAAATAGAAAATTGAGCGCATAATAACACATAATAGTGGGTTAGCCGAGATTCATCATATTGATCAACGTAAACTCATTTTCTCATGAATTCCTAACATAATCTTCTTAACAATCTTCATAATTCTAAATAAAAGGCCTAAGATGACATGCATTTCTGCATGTCATCAACATACGACACATATTATTGACGTTGATGAGATCGAGCAAAAGAGCTCTCTCTCAACAAAGGTTATTAGGGATTAAGTAAAAGGGTTCTCCCTCATGTTTCAGGCAGAGGAGTAGAGGTGCTTTATAGGAAATAATGACGAGTTATAATTCAAGGTTTTTTTATATGCTATGATTTCATGTTTTCAGTTTTTGTTTTCAAACCCTGAAAATGAGAATGTAAATGTTTTATGATAAGCCTATTTATGTTATGTATGTATGAAAGCATGCTTCTTTTAAAGTAGTCGCTCATTGAGCATTTTAGGCACATACTTTCAAATGTTTTCCTCCACAGGTAGTGGTCAATGTCCCAAAGCCTAGCAGATCCACCAGTCAGTCACTACTCAAGATCTTCCAAGCATTTTGAAGTTAGGTGGTCCACTTTGTTATGTTTAGACTCTGGTTTTGTCTGTACATGTCATGGGTATGGGTAGAACTTGTGTCAAGCTGTTGTTTTGTTAAACTTAAGTTTCAAATTTTGTTAATGTATGTTGGTTTGGTACCTGACTACTAGTATATATATATATGTAGTGGTTTGATGATGAGATTATGGTAAGATGTAGAGATTATAAACTGCTAATCAGGTTTAACAAGTTAAGGAGATAGGTACACAAGAATAGGTTAGATAGTAGTTGTCATAAAAGGGTTGATGATTATTGTCTTCACATTCGTTCTTAGATTTAGAGAATCATCTGGGAGAGAGTGTGACAAGTTGGTATCAGAGTATAAGATTTTAGGAAATAGAGTCATGCATTAGTTTAGAGGCATGCAAAAGATGTTATAAACTTAATAATGCGAATATTATAGGAAATATGCCTTGAAGAAATGACAGACTAACTCGACGGATGGCTGATGAGGATCGTGACTCTACCTGAGATCCCATAGTTTGAGGAGTTCGAGATACAGTTAGAGAACCAGTGGCACAAGAAGCTACATCTAAGGTAGAGTCTAACACCCCTCAGGTTAGAATTGATCCTCAGATAGAGGATAGAGTTTTTTTATAGGATTGCCCAAAGGTTAGCAGCCAGTGTGGGTTTATACAAACAAATCCAAAAAAGAAGTATGACATTGAAAGGATGATGGTACTAGGTGCCACTGAAAATGTAGAAGCATGGTTAATTCAGATGGAGAAATGTTTTCAGATTATTGATTGTCCTGAGAACCGTAAGGTCAAGTTGGTTGTATTTCTACTACAGAAAAGAGCAAAAGAGTAGTGGAGAGTAATACACACCAGAAGAAACAGGTCAGAGGTGATGACTTGGGATGAGTTCAAGAGAATTTTTGACAAAAGTATTATCCCGCTTCCTTTCGTGAGGCGAAGAGGAATGAGTTCCTTAGACTTGTTCAAGGAATTATGACAGCTATTGAATATGAACAGAGGTATACAGAGTTATCAAGATATGCTTCTACAATTATAGCTGAGAAGAAGGATAGATGTAAATGATTTGAGACTGGACTGAGGAAGAAGATTCAAACTCCTGTCATCGCTATAGCTAACTGGACAAATTTCTCTCAGCTAGTCGAATCAACAATGAGAGTTGAAGAAAGCCTGGCAGAGGAGAGGCCAGACTGAGATATTTCTAGAAGTGATAAAATGAGTTAGGCAATTGAGCATAACTCATCATAAAACTAACCATGTCTAATAAGGTTCTATTTCTCCTTTCTAATACACCGTTTTGTTGAGGTATACCAGATGCTAAGAGTTGGAATTGAATTCTAAGTTTTATCATATAGTTTTGGAATTCTAAATCCATGTACTCTCCACCCTGATTAGATCAAAGTGTTTTAATCGTTTCACCTAACAGGTTTTCAACTTCAGCCTTCTATTTTTTGAACTTTTCAAAGGCTTCAGACTAATGTCTCATTAGGTATAAGTAACCATACCTTGAATAATCATCTATTAAATAGATGAAGTATTCGTACCCTCTTCGAACTGTTACATTCGTCAGACTACAAAGATCTGAATGTATGAGCTTTGAGGGCTCTTTGGCTCTATAACCTTTTCCACTAAAAGGTCTTTTAGTCATTTTTCCTTCAAGACTATTCACATAGAGGTAATGAATCATCTTCTAACTCTCTTAGATATCCACTCTTTACCAGTCTCTCGATCTTATCAAGATTTATGTGACCTAATCTCAAATGCCAAAGATAGGCTTTACTGTTATTTAGAGAAATTCTTTGTCTTTTAGTTTGAGTATTTACAATTTTAAACATCTCATGATATAAAAATTCTTTTGATTTAATTAATTTTAACACATATAAGGTGTCTTCTAGTTTAGCTGAACATATCGTGACACCATTTTTCATAATGAATGCTTCATTGAATGAAAAAGAGAGAATAAAATTGTTCAATTAAACATGAAATAGACACAAAGTTCCTTATCATTTTGGGAACTATATATAAGTTTTCTAAAAATAAAAATCTATTTCAAAAAAAAAAAAAAAAAACTTAGCAGCTACCATTGCACAAGCTGAAATGGCGTCCCCCATTCTAACCTTGAGCATCATTTCACCCTCTTCGAGCTAGTGGAAGGAGCTAATTTCCTGTAAAAAAGAACAAACATGATTAGTGGCTCTCGAATAAAGTATCCAGACATTATGGTCATTTTCCACTAAAATAAGTTTCCAGAACTAATAAATGATATTTACCTTCCTTCTTTTTCTTCTTCTTAGCGAAGTACTTAGGGCAATTGTCTTTCCAATGACCATCCACATTATAATGAAAACATTCACCCTTATCAGCCACCTTGGCCCTGCCCTGTTCTTTTCCAACTACAAGAGCCTTCCCCTTCCCTTCTTTCTTTTTCTGGATCTTCTTAGAACCAAAAGATATTGGAACAGACTTAGATCTAGAGGATGAACCCTAGTGGAACTTCTTGAAATGGGCAACATTTACCTCTCCTTCTATCGGTCTCTTACATTTCGTAAGAGACTGATAAGTCTGTAACTCATTCAGGAGGGTTGTTATGTTGTACTCTTTTTTATTCATAACCATATTGTTGTTAAATTGAAGAAAAATCTTTAGAAGAGATTCTAAAATAAAGGACACCTAACTCTACTCATCGACGACCACACTGTTTGTCTTAACGACATTGAAATGGACCATCGATCGAGAACATGTTCCCTAACTGATTGGCCTTCCTTCATGTGCACTTTATAAACGTACTTGAGGGCCTCATGCCGGATCTGAGAAAACGTTGTCCAAACATCTCCTGGAGGGACTCCATGATCTAACGTGTAGTGTTCATGGCCTCGTGTTTCTTGGTAAAAACGTCAGACAAACTTGCCAAGATATAGACTCAGCCTTATCATTGGCCTTCGTCCAGCGGTCATAAGCATCCTTCAACACTTGGGATGCATTAGAGTGGGGGTTGGAGGACATTCTTCTGTTAAGACGAACCGTAGATCATCTATAACTAGAATCATATTCAAGTTAGATTTCCACATCGCATACTTTTCTCCGATTAATTTTTCGTTCTTAAGCAATGAAATGATTGTTGAAGGAATGCTTAAACAAATAACAAACAGTTGATTGTTTTAATTATATTTGTCTTAAGCCATTAAACAAAATATTCAATCAATTTAGCAAAAACACATGTAATCATAGAACCCTAATTAAACTATTGATTTAGTTTTTGTAACGATACTTCAGAGGTTTAGGACAAGTCACCAAAGGGAGATCAACTACCTCTCCCTTAAATTGAGACAATCTCAGCTAACTACTAATATCATATTAACTCTTATTCCCATAGTTCTTATCTACCATTGTACAATCAAGGATTCATTAACTAATTTAATTCATCTCGTAAATATGACCCTACGCTTCAACAGGCTACCGAAGGGAAAGAAAACTATTGAAGATTAACCTAAGAAACTCTAACCATTACTGGAGTTTGTGTTGTTTTGGATCCTATGATCAGGCCCTCCAAAAGGATGGTCACTCCAGGATGTCACATAAGCGGACCATAGGACTCTCACGGTGTAACCTAATGGAGGAGACTGTAGGATACGTTAACATGCGTCCTTTTCCTACTTACTATGAATACTTTCCCTATTCACCTAACTATTGACCCATGCAAAAACTTTTCGAAGGGAGGTCGCACCTAGGGCGACAGAAGTCGAGCATGGATCTCACGGTGCGAACTCTTAGAGACGTGAGAATTAAAATTTAATATATCCCATGTACCAATTTTCTCTCACTTAAGTATTCTATTATTTTTATGGTTTTATTATACTTAGTTAAACCCCGACTAATGAATCTATCTAAATCGTTCTTAATTTGCTCAATATAACATTTATATTGATTGTTTCAACAATACTTGATTTTATTTATTAAACTCTTTAATAAAACCAATCATTTATTGCATGCTTATTAGATATTTGCCCAATTCACCTTCCAGGTCGATTCCCGGGTGAAAATTAACTTATTTCTAATCTCATTAGAAATACTTCCAACATAGATCAAGGTGAATGAATTTTAAACCATTTAGAATAATTTGGACCTATGTTTGTATGCAACTCTTGATTATAGATTTTAATTTAGCCCATTAAAGATATAACACTATATTTTAATGTTGTATTAAAACCTTGTATCTAATGATGTTGATCAAATATAACACATATGTTTATCTAAGTGGTGTCATGCTCAATTCAAATTTCATTTTCTTTGGAAAAATATAACATTTATATTTTCCATCCATTAAAAATTAAATCATCCACATTCATCAATCCACCATACATTATAACACTTATAGCATTGTATGATGTATGAACATGCTTAATGTAATCATTATATCATGATGCATGAGCATGCTACTTAAATATAACACTTATACTTAATCATGATGTATGAATATGTTTATCCTAAGGTGGGATTTTGAATCTATATGACATACATTATGAAATATAAATTCAAAGTATTAATTTAAACATACATCATGTTGGGAATGTCCTAAACTCGCAGTTCATAAATGTTGTTGACATATTCTATATATATCAATAAATGTGTCATTGAGTATCTTATTCAATAAATTGTTATTGATATTACATTCTATTATAAATCCAATATATAAATCCATGGCCATAATATGAATACTTTAACTTTATGTGGCAACATAAAAGAGGATCTGTTGTAATATGTAGCCAAAAAGGTTTATAGTATATGGATGAGATTGGGTACCTTACCCTAGTGACACTATTGGATACGACCCATTTTGTATACTGATACAAATGATGTGATCCTAAAATCATTCATGTAGAGACATGTGAACAGGGCATCCTATGCAAAAAGTTTACATAAAACCAAACCACGAAATAGTCACTTTTCTTTATAACGACCGTTTACTATTAAAATTCAAATTTCAAATGACCTAGAGTAACTCGATCTTAATCCTGAGCTAACTATGAACTCTTGTTTATTCGGGATTATCCTTTGATCTGCATAGGTGAGAATAGTCCAAAAATACTGCTCAATAGGCCTCCCGTTATGGGGATAAGATAAGATAGATAGCTGGGGACATAGCTCTGCAAGATGGATTCACTCCTACCCAACTTAGGGTTAGCAGATAAGTTGTTCTCTTAAGCGCTGAATCCTGGTCTTGAATAAAGGGGCTCTGCCTTCTCTTAATCAAGAGGGTCATGGTTTATGATTCAAACTATAAACTAACTGTTCAAAGGAGGATCAATAGAAGCTTAAGGAGCAATATGTATTTACAGAGGTAAATGGTAATTTTGACCTAGCTAAAAATACGAACGACTTGTGAAGGATCAACTTATCAATTATGGTTAAAATAGACAGAAATATATCTACAGTGATGAGAGTAAAACTATCGAGCTATAGTAATGTGTCCCAGTAGTTAACGAATGGGGATTAATTCAGTGTTAAGAGTTTAGCCAATTAATCTCGGATCGTTGGAGCCCATAATCTATAGGTCCATTAGGTCCCCCTACTATCGAGCTATAGTAGTGTGTCCCAGTAGTTAACGAATGGGGATTAATTCAGTGTTAAGACTTTAGCCAATTAATCTCGAATCGTTGGAGCCCATAATCTGTAGGTCCATTAGGTCCCTCTACTATCGAGCTATAGTAGTGTGTCCCAATAGTTAACGAATGGAGATTAATTCAGTGTTAAGAGTTTAGCCAATTAATCTCGGATCGTTGGAGCCCATAATCTGTAGTTCCATTAGGTCCCCCTACTATCGAGCTATAGTAGTGTGTCCCAGTAGTTAATGAATGGGGATTAATTCAGTGTTAAGGGTTTAGCCAATTAATCTCGGATCGTTGGAGCCCATAATCTGTAGGTTCATTAGGTCCCCCTACTAGCTCACAAATGGAATCAACCTTAGAATTGCGTGATAAGTTAATTTGAATCGTTCAAATTTAAATTAAGGGAATTGGTAATTATATGTGAAATAATTATACGTTTAATTTTGGAATTAAACTAGAGAATCGAATAATATTTAAATATGATTTAAATATTAAATTCATGAATAGGGATTCATGATAAGTGGAATTGATGTTTAATTTTATATTTGATATTCAATTAATAGAATTAATTATTTATTATTAATTTTATAGAAAATTAATTATTGAATTAATTTTATAAAATTAATAAAGTTTTTTTAATTAATTAAAAGAATTAAAATTGAAAAGAATATTGATTTTGGAAATCAATTTTTTAAAATAAAAAGAGAAAAGAAATTGAAAAGTGGAAAATCCCAAAATGTGGGATTTCCCCACTTTCAATTCAAGTAGGTTAGTCAATTTCCACTTACATTTACAGCTCAAATTCTCAAGTTGGAGCTGGAATCCATCCATGCAATCTGATTGCATGAGTTGATTGGATAAATACACTCTTGATTGAGTGGAAAAGTCTAGGCAACAAGATGAATTTCTGCTAAAATCTCAAGGTTGAAGAAAGGTTTTTCTACAGTGCTGAACCAGTGTTCCTCTCCTCCATTTTTCTAAATTCAAGCTTGTTTTGGGTCCCACAACTCAATCTAGGAAGTTCTAGTGTTGGTCCACAACAAGATTTGGAGAAGATTGCAGCTGAATTTCTTTGAAGAAATTTGAGGAATTAGAATACTTAATGATCCCATTTTCTTCCATTGTATGTTTCCTTAAACTAACACATCCATTGCATAATAAAATAAAAATAAAAAATTGGACCAAATTTTGGCACCCGAAAATTAATTAAATTAATATAACTAACTTACATATACCGAATAAATTAAAATAAACTAAACTTGGAAAAAATTGGGGCAAAATTGCTACAGTTGCGCGTCTCCACCAGCACTTTGCACGTTCGAAGCAGAGTGGTGCTTAGGGAGAGCGTCGCTGTGCTCTGGTCTTCTATTGAAGGGCGTAGTGTTGCGCTACAGCAGGGCATCGTGGCGCAGCACTCAAAACTTCAGAACGCCAACCACAATGTCGCGATGCTTAGGTCGACGTTTCGACTAGAAGCTTCATTCGAGCACCATTTCAGCTCTGTTTTGGCTTCATTTTCCATCGATCTCTTTAGCAACTCTTGTTCCTCGATCAACACGAACTTACAGACTCAATAGAAAAATTTAAATGCCCAAATACAACGGACCCTTACATTTTAATCACATTAAAACGTAAACTAAGTGCCAAAATTTGTAAACATTCAATTTCGCAAACCTCACATTCAAAATGCAGATTTAGAACCCACCTTCCTAAACTATTTTTTGTTTAAAAAATGTGAGAAAATAAAATACAAGAAATTGGCTTAGTTACCAATTGTTAGGTATCGAATCTCGAGCGGAAGCATGTGGACCGTCTTACATTAGGTTTTTACATTTGTTTTGAAACAAAAACAACATGCTAAACAGAGCATATATTGGACAAACATCATTAAAGCATGCTTTAACAAATGAGAAATAAAGGAGAAGAACCATTCTTACCTTTGTAGACTACCGGGCCTCTCAAAATTTTCTCTAGCTTTTCAAACGAACGTCTCTTCAATCAATCTCAAACATGACCACAAGAATAACCTTGTTATTCTATTAGGAATTCCAATAATTGGATAAGTTGTATCCAACAACTGAAAGAGAAAGAGGTAGAGAAATTTCTTTGAGCAGTGAAGAGAGGATTTTCTTTTTGGTGGCTAAGTTAAATCTCACCAAATGAAAACTTGCCCTGAAAAGGGTCATAAGGAAGAATATATATATATGGGGAAGAGTTAATCCCTTCTCCAAGTCTTTCCTTCTTTACCCTTATGCTAAATTAATCAAATAATATTTATTTAATTTAGGACATCAATTAAATAACTAAATACATCAAATCAAATTTAATATAAATATAGTTAATTAATAAATATAAACATCACATGTTTATATGCATCCACCTCTCTATAAAATTTCTTAATCAATTAACTAACTATTAATCAATCAATTAAGTAACTATATTAAATCATAATTAATATAAAGTTGATTAACACATAAATATCACATATTTATATATATATATATATACAACTCATTAGGAATCCAATTACCAATTGATTTGAACGAGTAGATCTATAATTAATTATATATTAATCACATTAATATACAATTTCCTCAATTGATTTGTATGATTCAAATCATTCCTTATTAATATACTTTAGCGAGCTAACAAGGGGACCTTATGAACCTACATATTAAAAGCTCAACAATATGAGCTTAATTGGCTAAACTCATTAACCAAATTAATCAATATTCGTTAACTGTGGGTACACTCCAATAAAGACCCACAACTGCACTCTTCTCACTGTAGATATATTTTTGTATCCACGGATATCGACCAATAACAACAAGTTAGTCCTTCACAAGTGTTCATAACACCAATTGGATCAAATTACTGTTTTACCCTTGGGTTACCTCTGTATCCTTAAGTACCAGTGCTTCTCTAATAAACAACCTGTTTATGGTTCATCCATTAAATAGAAACCCCTCCTAGGTCAACAAAAGGATAGGGCCCTTTGTTCAAATCCCAGAAACACCACTTAAGGGAACACTCGCCTACTTACCTTAAAGTCGGGAAGGAGTGAATTCCATCTTGTAATATTATGTTCTCAAACCCACTCGGTCTTGTCCCCAAAATGATACGCTTATTGAGTCAACGAACTGGCCACTCTCACCCATACAAATCAAAAGACAATCCCTCGTGAACAGAAGTTCATAATACACTCAGGATTAAGACTAAGTTGCCTAGGTCATCCTAGTGAAATAGAAACCTAACTAGTCAACGATGTTACATCTAGTGTTATGTAATCTCATTGCATAGGATATCCCTACTCGCATGTCACCTACATGAACGCATTGGATCATTGCGTTTGTATTATAAAGTGGGTCGTATCCATAGTGTTACCAGGATAAGGTACCCAGCCTTATCTCTATACTATAGACCCTTTAAGCCGTATCTTGAACATTGATCCCTATATGTCTCCATATACTGTTGAAGACTCATAAGACAACCTAGGATGTTAGTTTATTGGATTTAGAGTTATTATGACAAAATAGAATACAACGCAATCAATAATGTTTATTGAAATAACATCAATAACTCTTTATTGATGAAATAACATCGATAACGCTTTATTGATAACGGTCAATTAATTATATTTACTATCTACAAGTTTTAGAGCATAAAACCCAACAAACATTCTATGACCTGCAATGCAATCCTACTCAAGAAGATGATACATAAACTTCGATAGGGAAAGCTGGTTTCACCCTATATATTAATATAGGGGAGGCTGCCTCAGATGTCTTTAATAAAATGGGAGGACTCTTTTAAAAGTTATTCTCTTTTGTGAGCAACAATGACAAATATTAGATATCCTGCAATGTAATTTGCGTCTTCAAATGTAATTAGACTTAGACGGATGATACTGAATCTTTGATGGGAAAAACTGGCTTCACCTTGTACATACTAAATAAAGGGAACCTGCTTCAGTTGATGTATAAACAAATCAAATGATAGCATCTCAAGACCATCATTTTCCTCAATAACTTTGATACTTTGTGGGATGTTTCCATTACATCAACTTAAATTTCAATAGGGATTAGTTGATGCTACAAAATTTTGTACCCAATCCATGTATAACATAATGCTCTTTATACTCACAAAGTGCAGGTATGATGGTTGAATAAACGTACTTTTTGATCAAATGCAAACTCAAACTACTTCCAAAGGTTTTAGCCTGATAGTTTTTCAATTATCTTGTAATGGTTTTGAGGTTGTTTGGGCACAAAATATTTTAATAACATTCATTGCTCAAGATTAAGATATAGAGCTTTACATCTGACCTTGATGTTGATTTCACTTCTATTTTCCTCATTAATCTGATATTTTCTTCCATGATAGATCAACAGGGGGGAAATTCTTGAAAAATGAAAGCCAACAATCCATCATTGTGAAAACTATAACTCATGCGGCTATCAAGATGCCATCTAATTCAACAAAAGATTTTGTTATAAAGGTAGCCCTGACCGTAAGGATAACTATTGACAAATATTTTCGCATTTCTTTAGTGATCTTTGGTAATTCTTTGACTTCCCAGTTGGAAAGCTCAATTTTTTTTTTTTTTTTTGCGAGCATGGATAAACACACTCATCAGATGGAGTTGCACTTCTAGAGATGATAGCGACAATGTGCTTTGTTGCCATTTCTTTGTCAATCATTGATTTAGTGTATTTAGTTAACCTTTTCCTCTTCGTTGAGGATTTTGGATGTAGTTCACTTGTTTAGATGATGGTAGAGACATCTGGCTAATAATGCTCTAACCTGAGCTGATCTCATGCATTTCATTGTCTCTTCTTGTAGAATCATGCTTTTGCATCATTTTATAATCTTTTTCCTTTTTATTGCACTCTCAATTCTTCCTCCTATTGTTATAAT
This sequence comes from Benincasa hispida, assembly GCF_027475165.1. Classification (NCBI taxonomy): domain Eukaryota; kingdom Viridiplantae; phylum Streptophyta; class Magnoliopsida; order Cucurbitales; family Cucurbitaceae; genus Benincasa; species Benincasa hispida. The sequence continues at coordinate 39,103,782 of NC_143478.1, forward strand.
GTTCGAGAAGTTTGTTGAGACACTTTCGATCATTTTATCGTAGTATAGAGCACTTAGAGTGTTTATAAATATTGGTGACATTTCCTTATCAGTTACTGGAGGCTGCCCTTGAGTAACAATTTTTTCTACATCTTTGAACAAATTTCTTGAAAGTCTCTATTGCTTCCTTATCCATATATTATAGATTTAGATGGTCTAAGGCCAAATGAATATTGTGTTTGTACTGTTTCAATGTTTGTGCACTTAAGAGCTATCCAATTACATATATCAATGAGCGATTGAGCCAATTAGGCTATCCTTATATGAGGAAACAACTAAAAGGGGAGGTGGAATTAGTAGGCGCACCAGAACATCTCAACTAGGTTGACACCTTCTTAGTGCCTTCATCTTACCCCATACCCAATAGAGAATAAATACATTGCAACAAAATGAACTAATAACAGTTAGGTTGTCGTGGATGGGATAAATCAATAATTTGTAATCATGTGAGTGGGCTAACATCATTCAGCAGTACACAACAAGATGACTTTTGGGGCAACTGCCCCATTATACTTCAAAATTCGGCATCTTGAATTTAGGTGGAATAATATGACGCCCGAGACTAGACATAGTTGTGTCGCTTCAATGCCTTCATAAATATTGGTGTCTTTTATACCTATCTTTTTGAAACTTTAATCTTTCCATGTTACCTATACCTTTAAAAGTCTTCTTGCAGACGCTCATGCTTAGGTGGACACTAGGTGGACACTGAGTCATTCAAATGATCACTTGCTATAAAGCTTGACTGTCTTGTGCAGAAAATGTCTTCAGTCCGACTAATAATGGATTTAGTAGGTTTTTATGAGTAAAACCACGTAGGTAAGAAAATGGGTTATCAGAAGTTGGTTCTGTACCAATATTGTTTGTCTTAATGCCCCTGCTAATGGTCTATCTTTAACTGGAGTAAGTAATTCTAAAATCTTTGCCACTTGTCCTTTTAACTCCTAAACATCCTTTCTAATTGCTTACACTTGGATGTTAAACTCTTCGATGACCTTGGCTTTCCTTCTAGTCTAATAATGATAGAAAGGGGTAGATCTTTTGAGCTATTTTGTAAAAACTTTGACTCTTTTAATCTTTTTAAAGAAAGAGAATGGTTTAGTTGTTCAAATTTGTTTACTAGTATGAGGTGTATGCATGTGAGATCTCACCAACCATGCAACAATTATAAAAGCCTAATGTAAACAAAATTCATTAATATTTCAAGAAGAAATGACTAAATATAATCGCTAGTAAGATTTTTTTTAAACAACATGCTAGCAAACAGTGACATAACATGCAAATGAGTGTTTATAAATGTTAGAACATGCAATTAAATAATGAAAAAATAGCAATAGAAAAAAATATGCATATTACCAAAATATATTAAGAAGCCACACGCTCTAAAAAGAATTCTTTTTTTTTTTTTTTTTACAATCAATCCAATCTTTAATTTATATATTTACAAAAATGACATTAACATTATAAAAAAAAACTAGTTAGTTAATTATTAAAAGTGTAACAAAAATAATTTAATTATTATAAATATGATAATTATGTAGATGTCCATGCATGACCTCTATAGGTTAAAACTCATCCATTAACCCCTCCAATTAATCTCCATAATTATCTTGTCCTCTCTTTATGTTTTATTCTTATAACCACCATTCTCATGACCCTATAAATAGAGGTTGTGGAGATCTTTTGAAAACACACCTCAATTGAGCATAATACATATGTTCTCTATGTTTTCTCTTCATTTCTCTCTTATGTTCTTATGTTTGTTCTTCTCTCCTCTCTATTTTATAACACTTATTAGCACAAGTTTCTACCACTGAAATGTTTGTAGATGTTGGAGTTGGTTCACTAAAACACCAAGAACGTTAAAAAACCCACTTGAATTATCTACATATTTTCAAGGTATTTAAAACTAAAGTTCAAAATACCAAGAACGTTAAAAAAAACCACTTGAATTATCTACATATTTTCAAGGTATTTAAAACTAAAGTTCAAAGAAGGTGGGTACTCTATTTTAATCATATATGTGGTTTATGTGTTTGAAAATTGATTTATTTAATATTAGATTTTACATTTGATCTAATCAAATTGTAAACCTCGTACAAAATTTTATGTGAGCATTAAAACTAAAATCTTCAGTAGTGGCTTGAAGCATCTGTGAGTTTTTTTTAGCCTTATTTGCAATTTGGGTTTACCTCCTTTGTTGGCTAATTTGGGACTTTGCATTCTTTGTCGATTCATTATAAAATTAAAGGGAGATCTTTTACAACTATTAATTACTTTATTTAAGTGAATTAGGTCGTTGTTTATTTCCAAGTTTCTCAAGCATATTGAATTTGTTTAGACATATACTTGTTGGAGTCCAAATCCCACTCTCCGAAAATTCACACACGGTATATGTGCATGGGCCTTCATCACAATCTTTTTGCATTGATGATTATTTCATGAGTTATGGGTAAATGTTAAATGGTTGAGTATGAAAATTTAGATTTGAGAAACTCAAATAACCTTATTTTGAGTGATCCAAAATAGCAAGGATATTGAAAATAAAATATTTCTTGACTTTAAATTTTTAGTTAAATTTTATATGGATATGTCAAATACACTAAATAGTTTTATGTTTATGTTTAAAATTGTTGCATAAAATATGTCATTTAGATTAAAATTATAATAGACTACAAATCATACATCTTATTTCTAAATATAATTCTTTGAAAGATTTGATTGAAATATTTTCCGAATTATTTCATATTCCTATATCCTTGAATATAATTGTTATATATGAAAAATTAAATTAGGATATTTATTTTCTTAATTGGATTGCATACTTTTAGATAAGATTTGAGCTTCTTTTAAATAAAGGTAAAATTTTCTATTAATAATATTATCTTTTATTGGTTAAGATTATCTTCTAATAATGTTATTATATCTTTCAAATATGAGAATCAATATTCAAAATTATCTTTAATTTTATTTGCAAAGTTTCAAGATATTAAATATTATTTCTTAAAGTGGATTTGTTTTAATAAGATTAAAAATGCACTTAGATTCATTAGTCTATTAATTAACTCTTAATTTTAAATTAGAAATAAAAATTGACTAAGAGAACTCTGTCTAATGATTGTTCTGATTAGACTGAGGTACTTAAGCTGAACATAAGGGGACACCTCTACCTGGGAACTAACTAAGAGTTGAATTAGTCAATTTTTGTTTGCTATGCTAGAATTGAAATTTATTTGATTGTTGAATATTTAAATTATTCTCATCTGAATAAATATGTGAGCTTTATATATATATATATTTGATTGAATTTCTTTATGGCAAAGTTTGAAAGTTATGAATACTAGCTCATTACTCTTCCTAAAGCTAATTTTGATTTAATACACCTGAAGCTGCATAAATCAATTAATGTTCATTGTTTTTGCCATACACCTATAGTTGCACATATTTTAAATTAATAAATGCTTATAAACTAATAAGCATATATCAAACATGTTATGCTCTTGTATTAGCAGTTTGAGAAAAAAGTTTGAAAATTGTGATGAATATTTATCTAATTTCTTTTAAGGTTGAATAAAACATACGAGCAAAAGTTTTTCTAAGAAAAATAATGAATTTTCACCACATAATATAATATCATTCCCTAAAGTGAATGTTCCAGTATATAATCGTTGAGGTAGGAATCATGTTAATAAAGGAATAAGTAATTATTCTATTAAAACCACACATATATATTGTTTTGTACTAAATTTTCATTTTTCAAATATGATGCAAAAGAGATAATCATCTTATACCTGTTGTATAATAAGAGTCTTTTTGAAAAATTAAAATCCTTATTAATTAAAAAACGATGTGTGGAAGAAAACTTTGAGAATTTATTTGAATCTTGAAGAGATTATAACTTATCTTTTTAATTCCTAAATATGATATTATTTGGATGTTACAAGTTTCTTAGAATCTCTTAAAGAGATGATTATTATTTTTTACCCACTTGTATATGAGATATTTGGATTTCTTTTAAATCTCCTAAAGAGAATAAGAATAAATAATATTTATGTTTTGCATATAATACATCTCTGCATACTATACTTATGTTTTCCAAAATTCAAATGCTTGAAGTGAAAAATTAAATATGATATTAACTCTTGTAGACTTGATTAAAGATTTTGGAAAAGAAAACAATATTTTGCCAGATGAGCAAAATTGACAATTGATATACGTATTTTCTTGTAAATAAAAGAGAAATTTAGTAAATTTGGAAGGTATATGTTGTAATATATATCATCTAGAAAGATTTATAATAAGAATAATATATAGTATTTATATATAGTATCTATTGTTTTCTTTGGGAAGTGCATATAGAGAAAAGTTATGATTTTCCTGCTAAATTGTATCCACATAATTTGCGTGTTGAAATATATGCAACAACGAACCTGAAGTTCATTTATCTAAATATATTTTCTTTTGACATGATGAGTCATATTGGGTCAATAGTGAAAATAATTATTGAAAATATACATTATCTATTGAAGAATTAGAAGATTCTTTCATCTAATAAATTGTCATACTGTCATGTCCTCAAGAGATTAATTATCAAACTCTCACTAGCTAAAATTTAAATTGGACATTTCCTACTTTTGGAACAGATTCATAGTTTATGATTTTTGTTGACGCATCCAGTTGATGATGTCACATCCCACCCCAGATTACCCTCTAAACCTGGGTAGAATGGTGACTACAGCAGTTACCAACCCTTTTGCTGGCACTTACCGCCTAACTATCCTGTTAACCTTTACTCAAACCCTGAATACAGACATATTAACTCGGAACTTAACACATTTACATTATAGGGTTTCGCAACATTGTTCATACATGAATATTACAACTTATTGAGCCCCATCTAGTATACTAGTCACTAGACAGACACATGTGTACTAACTAACATAGGTCTTTAATTACGTTTCCTTCCACCTGTTTCTTTGAGTGGCAGAGCAGCAGCAGAATAGTCTATTGGGAACTGACCACTACCTGAAAGAAAACATTTGAAAACATGAGCTAGAAGCCCAGTGAGTGACTTAACAAAAATATAAATCTCATGCTCAAAACAAGCTTGAAACCATAATACTGAAACTAAAGTATACCAAGCAAACGTGTACATAAGACCTTTAAACCACCATTAAACATGAAACTAAAGTATACCAAGCAAACGTGTACATAAGACCTTTAAACCACCATTAAACATCATTATTCCTTAGTTGAGAACGAGCATACATTGCTCTAGCTCCCAACGTCTGTTACCGGCCAAGAGACCTATACTTCGGCCTCCCTTTGCTAGAATATAGCCTAGGAGACCCATACTTCGGCCTCTCATTTGGAACTACCTACGGCACAAGGAGTTTTCTATGTACCGTCAATACCTTAGGTACATTTATTCAAATACCTTCCTTACCTTCAGTATCCGGCTCACTTAAGCTATCAAGTTCTCGAATATAGCATAAAAAGCACTTTAGGATACCCTCCCTACCTTCAGTATCCCTTTTCATTATATTTAGGAATACCAACGCATGTTCTTTGACAATCTTAGGTACATCAAGCTTCATTCAACCTTAGCTTTAACCCTAACGCATGCTTCATACTTTGTAAAATAAGTTGAGTTAAATCATGTTGAACTAACTTGTAAAAACTATTAGCATGCGTTAGATATGGAAAACATACTTGGAAAATTCATACATTAGTAACATCATGCGTTGATAAACATTCATAAGCATTAGCAATTCCAAACTATCCTTCTAGCCTAGGAGAAGATATAATACCCTTATCTTTAGTTGAGAGTGAACTATTAGATCTAACCCTCAATGTCAACCTTGGTCAGGGAGAACCATTTTGCTCAATCCCTCGACGTCATATTACCTACGTGCACGTGGTTATAACTGAGTACTGTCATACCTTAGGTACTTGACTAGGATATCTTCTCATTGTCCTTCAATATCCTTAGGATACCTTCTCATTGTCCTTCAGTATCCGTCATATAACTAGTCATAAACATTTAGTTGAAAGGACACATTCTCATTGTCCTTCAGTATCCGTCATATAACTAGTCATAAACATTTAGTTGAAAGGATACTTTCTCATTGTCCTTCAGTATCCGTCATATAACTAGTCATAAACATTTAGTTGAATACTAAGGCTTAGTGCTCAAATCATCATACTAGTTCATCCATCATACTGGTTCATCATAAAAATGGAGTTACTTAAACATACTGATAGTATTTGGACAAGATAACATATCTAAATCATGTCAATTCCATGGAAAACATGTTTTACTTAACATGAGAAATAGTTTCACAAATATGTTGCTTGGAAATTCATTTAAACACTTCGCATGGGAAATATCTTCAAGAAATCATAGTTTCTAAATCATTAAAACAGTAAGTTATCACATAGCCACTCACAATTCATTGGCTTTTTAACGGGTTATACGCCCCTTCTAGCTCTTCTTGGATTGAAAGGACATAATTCCCGGTTAAACTACTCAAAATTCTTAGCAAAATACCTCAAATAGTTCATTTACTAAAGGAACTTTCATCAACAAAGACAGCTTTACTAGCAAGATCCTCATGAGCGAGATCCTCCTCATAAGCGAGATCAGCGAGATCCTCATGAGCGAGATCAAGCTTTTCCTTGCAAACTGTCATCTTAGCGATACTAACCTTACCAGCGAGATTCCTTTCTAGAGCGAGATCAGCGAGATCCTCATGAGCGAGATCAAGCTTTTCCTTGCAAACTGTCATCTTAGCGATACTAACCTTACCAGCGAGATTCCTTTCTAGAGCGAGATCCTCATCACAAAATTAGCGAGATCCTCAGTACAAAATTAGCGAGATTTGCTTCATTAGCGAGATCCTTTTTTTCTCCATATGAGTTGTTTGCTTGTTCTTCCCAAGCAGTTGTCTGTTTATGCACAACTTCTCTCTTACAACTTCAAAAATTCATAACTCAAAATTCAATCCTCTTTTGAAAAAACTTCCTTCTACAAACATATTTAGAATTGAGATACCAACATTACCTTAAAATGTTAGCTCAAAATTTTTCATCGTTTAATCTGGAGATTCAAAACTTCATCATTGGCTCAAATTCAAGAGGCTGCCTGCTTGTTCAACAATTTCCAGTTCAAACTTCAAAATTATATAACTCGATTTTTAGGCCTCATCTTAAAAAGTTTCATTCTATAAGGTTGTTTATAACTGAGTTAACAATATTTTCTCAAATTTTTAGCTCAAAACGCTTCGTAATTCGTCCTGGAGCTTCAATTCTTCACTGATGGCCTAGATTCACCCGAGAAACGAACCCTTCGTTTTATTTTGCCACTCCGGCCTTATTTTGGCGAGTTTTCCTTCCAGCAGCCCAGCAGAGAAAATAGACATACAGAGCTTTCGAATGCCACTGAAATTACACAAATAGCCTAAGCAGTTTGTCCAAACCGACCTAATGAACTCGACCTTCTTACTTATATTACCGCCCAAAATCCAGCATGAATCCTCCTTGTGCCACCTGGCCCACTATTGGTGATGAAGGGCTAGGATTTAGCAAATTTTCTTTTTCTAACTTCACTCACAATATTACTTCAACACCATACCTCATTAGATGGTATGGTCTCATTCATATGCTTATTATGCATTCCATCATCAAACATGACCTTCCTTAGCCTAGCCGAGTTTTGTCCTACTTTTACACTTCTCTACCCAAGAGCCTATTTCTTTTTGCTTACATCTTCTGCCCTTCCTAAGACATGGCTTCATTTAGCTCATTAGAAGACATCACATTACTTACTCTTACTTGAAGTAATTAGGGTTCGGGTTTTACATATGATCACATATATACTTATTATTTTGTTTTGATATTGCTAGTTAGTTTGCATCCCAAACATTCGATAATTGATTGGGATAAGTGTAGCTTATATTCAAATAGCAAAACTTCTAGATCTGTATGAGACCATGTTATTATGTATGCTCAACCAATGACTAATGAGCTTATAGCTAGAAGCCAAATATATTTCATCAAGATATGCCATAATTGTTTAAATTGTTCCACAACAACAATTAAAATGATGGAGCAATTAAAATTTATGTTGAAATTGATTTTACATCAATTAATTACTTTGAACCCCTAACGGGTGGATAATTTACTGCACAATTTAATTATTAATTAATGAGACAAAATTTTCAACATTAGGAGGAGGAATTAAGGAAAGGTTGGAAAAATAAATTGAATACAATACATAAATATTGTCTCATTTTGATCATCATACAGACCACTTTGAACCAGAAGTTCAAAAGATAATTCGTTTGTAAAATATTGCAAATCAATGCTAGATGCATTAGTTTGCATGAAAGTGACCAAGTTATATCCCAATGCAATAAGTTATCTATACTAATGAGTTTGCAACACACCTAAAGAGTGATAGACAAATGGGTTCTAAAGATAAAAATCCTCGAAAAAGTAGTTAATCAATGACTCAATTGAGAATCTAGATATTCTCCAAGAAATCCTAAATATGAGCACTGATAATAATCTTGAAGTAAATAAGGATAATAAAGAGATCTTGATAAATTATATGTCATGACAAGAAAAAGATGGAACCATACTTAAATAAGTTGACAATATTTTTGCATACAATGTTGCTCATGATATTATTTATGAAAATTAGTATTATATACTCAAGATATATTGAAAAATGTCACGATATAGAAAGAATTGACTTATGTGGAAAGAAAAAATTCAATAGAAATAAATTCATTTTCCAAATTGTGAGAACTGGTAGTTTAGGCGTTAGAGAATGTCAAATATGTGGGATACAAGTGAGTTTTTGTAAGAAAAATAAATAGAATGGGGTCGCAATGTATAAAGCGAGACCAGTTCCACAATAATTGTCGCAAAGAACTGGTATTGATTATGAGGAGACATATTATCCTATAGGGATACAATACCATGAGATATTTAATTTATCTAACTATGCATGAAAAGCTTCATGCATCTTGTGGATGTAGTTATTGTACATTTATATGAATCTCTTAACAATATATCCCTGAAGAATTAAAGGTACCAAAATCATATAAGTAAAATATTAGATAGCGATATATATATATATATATATCATATAGATTTTTATAAAACATTCTTGATGAATGTAAAGTAATCATCTTATTAAATGTTTGATGATACAATGGTATAAAAATAACACTATTTGTCCATATGCTTTTATAAAGAAATCATATTATGAGATTTACTATGCATTTATATATATATATATATATTATATATATAATATATATATTATATATATTGATGAATTGAGCAAAAACTCTTGAAGGGATTTCAAAGGCAATAGAGTTTCTTAAGAAATAAATTGAGATGATAAGTTTTGGTTTAGCTTGCAAATAAAGCATAAAGCAAATGAAATTGCATTAATTTATACATAAAATGTCTTATATGGACCAGTTACATTATCATAGTGGTTCATTCACTTAGTGTGGAAAAAAATTTATATCATTTGATATCAGAAAGATAATAAAGAACTTTAGGCCCTTAAGAACCATAATTTTGAGAAATAAGAACACTTATATCATTACTAGTTTATACTCTACCTAACGTAGTATAAATATAATATTCCTCCAAAGAAAGATATTGGAGTAGAGTTAAACATAAGTTTTTATTTGAGAATTAGTTTATATGGATTTATTTTATTCTCATAAATTTAATTGTGATATAGTTGATTGTGAAGATACAAGTTACTTATCTAACCTGTTAGAACTAGATCTTAAACATGTTACTTAGTACAGAGAAGATTTTTTATATCATGGCAACTTATGAAGCATATCATAACAACTACTTTAAATCATGTTAACATCTTGATGTTGTACGAGGCTAGCCAATAGTGTTCTTTTATGAAGATGATAAAGCGTAAAGTATTGACATCGCTATTCTACGAATTTCTTCAAAAGACGACTTAGGAGACTTATTGACGAAGGTGTTACTTGCAACAACATTTGAGAAGTTAAACACACAACACTTGTATGTGACAACCAAGAGTATCAAGTGATATTTTTATGAGGGGGAGTAAATGTGTTGCACTTTTTTTCTCTTGACTATTGTACTGTCCCACTGGGTTTTTCTAGCAAGATTTTTAATGAGGCAATTATTAAAGTATATGAATAATGTACTCTTTTTCTTTCACTAGGTTTTTATTTTATTGGGTTTCTCCTAGTAAGGTTTTAACGAGACATATATTATATATACTATGGACATCTAGGAAAATATTATAAATATGATAATTATGTGTATGTCCATGCGTAACCTTCATAGATTAAAACTCGTCCATTAACCCCTCCAATTAATCCCCATAATTACCTTATCCCCTTTATGTGTTTCATTCATGTAACCACCATTCTCACAACCCTATAAATAGAGGTTGTAGAGATCATTTGAAAATACACCACAATTGTAGAGATCATTTGAGCATAATACATTTGTTCTCTACTTTTCTCTCTCTATTTCTCTCTTATGTTCTTATGTTTGTTTTTCTCTCTTCTCTATTTTATAACATTAATAAGAATTTAACTATTAAAAGTGTAACTTCTTACGAGGAATGGTGTAACCTCATTTTTTTTTTTTTTTGATAAATTGCAAATATTAACAAAATCTAATGGAAAAATGATTATATGAGATGAAAAACTAATTGATACTTAATAAATATCACCAAAAAAATTATGAAATCGTCAAATTTAATTATTTATATTAAACATGTGGTGATTTAAAAGTTTCTTTCTTTTGATTAATTAGTCACCTTTGTTTTATGGCTATCAAGTAAAATTAAATTTATTTTAAGAAAAATTGGAGATAAACATATATTGTTTTTCATTTTCATTGGTTATTTTTTCACTTTGAAATATTTGTCTCTTTTTAATTAATTTTCAAAATATTCAAATTTTATAAGAAATTTAATATGTTTATGATTTCTTATAACATTATTTGAAATACTTTTGTTTGAAAGTTGGAAGAAACAAAAATAAACACTCTTGTGATTTTATTTTTTATATGCTAATTTTATTTAAATCTAGAATGATTTTTTCTATGTATTTTTTCATATTAATATAATACTGAAAAAAAAAACTTCTTTTATCAAACTATATTAATTATTATTAAATACATATTCTTTTTCAAATAAATATGGTTGAATAAATATGCTTTATTTTCTTTTTAGAAAATATGTTGTTCAATTTTCTTAGAAATATATTTTTTTGAAATATGAAGAAAAAGACTTTAAAATACATCCAAGGAATTACTAAAATGTTAATTGATTAAGAAAATCAAAATTGGCAAATAAAATTTATTGTTCATTCTTTACTAAATTTTCATGCAATTGTGATAAATATGTAATGTTTCAAAATCAACCTTTCGTTTTTTCTATACTTTTTACCAAAATCACTTAAAATTAAATTATTTAAAATAAAAATGCATATAGTAATAGACTGGTAGATTACATGAAAGCTTTAATGGTGAGACTAATTCTAAGATCCTAAATAATAACGGTTCCCAAATTGGTCAAAAAGTCATACATGACGGAATGATCAAGTGATCAAGTTAAGTGAGAACTTTTCGTGTGCCTGTACGGAAGCGTAAGCTTCTCAAAGGTCAACTCTACCCCACTCTCGATTCTAGACCTAATATTTAAAGCATGGGTAGAAGGTTTGTGATAGTGTGTAAAGAAAAATAATAGATTAAATAATCGACATAAAAGGCTCCAATCAATGTAAGGTTTGCTCTAAGATCCTATATGAAAAAGGCCCTCAAATTGGTCAAAAGTCATACATGATGAAATGACCAAATTGAGTGAGGATTTTTCGTGTGCCTGCATAGAAGCATAATCTCCTCAAAAGTCAACACTACTACATCCTCAATTCTAATCTTATTAGGTAAAGCCAGGGTAGGAAGCTAGTGATTGTGTGTGCAAGAATATAATACACATTAAATACCAAGATAAAGTTAAAATGTCACGACCCTCTCCCTGATTTCAACTTTTACGTAAGAGAAGGCGTGATGTCAACAGATGCTACTCTTTCATGACAACTATTGACAGAACTTTACTAGTTTCCTTTTTAACAATATTCACTACTGCAGTAGAAAAATCTTAATGGAACAAATGGATACACATGCTTTGTTTAGGAAACTAGTTTACAAATTTAAATTACATTTACTAATGTAGCCCGACCCCGACTGCAAAACTCTTTTAGTACTATTTCTAAACTTGTGGCAGACCTTGACCAACTTTGCAACCTGGACTCTTCTGCTATCTGCGAGGAAAACATAGAAAACAAACCATGAGCTTCACAAAGCTCAGTGAGTGGGATCATACATATAAATCTCTTTCAACTTATAAACATTATATCATGAGGTTACAATGCAAACCTCCATCATTGAATGAAGCTTTTCACTAACCTACCTACACACACGGTAGATAGTTAACATTTCACATCTATAAACATTCATTAACCTATGTGCACATAGTTATCCCTTTCATGGGCTCAGAAGCTAGGCCCATCGGCTCTCTGACCATCCCATTCAGGGTTTTTCCTTCCCACAGGCTCAGGAACTAGACTTCTCGGTCCCCTGACCATCCTATGAGAATTTATTCTGGGCTCAGGTGCTAGGTCCATAGATCCCCTGACCATCCCAACCTCATATTCATCTCATAACCTAATCATTTACAGCATGTTAGTTCAAGATATGCTTAAAAGAGTAAAAGAAGAAACCACTCACAGTGACCCGCTGAGATTTCTTTTTCCTCCCAGTTCACTCGGTTTCTCTTACGCTCCTGCTGGACCCTATTTCAGATTTAAATTTAAGCTTAGATTACTCACTCTTCTGAGCCTTATCTCAAGACATTTTCTTCTACAAAAATGTGTAAAAATGTCTTAACTAGTTTACCTTAGAGTTTCGCCTTGAGATTCCTTGTTGATAGTTCAGAGTCTCAAGTTCACTCCATCTGGACCGACTGTCTCTCCACTAGTGAGCACCTCTCGGTTTTCCTTGGATTTAACAGCATTGAGTTAGAATTTCATTATGGCAGCCCTCACAACAAAACTACATTCAATTTAAAATCTTTTGGCTCAAAAATCAACTGATTTGCACGAGTAGTCTGGAGTAACTTCTCGTTTGACTTAGCCTAGGAGTATGTCTGTATACTATGCTCCCTTCAATGCCTCAGTTCTGACTTTCGTCCAATCAACACCTCTCTTCCTCTGTTCAACGCATGAATGCCTCTCACTTCCTCCTTTTCTTAGTGATCTTTATGAATTTAAATGGTTTGTGAGTTGAAGTGAAGCGTTCTGCCCTTTTTATAGGCATCTCCTCCTTCTCCCTCACTCGACACCTCCTCCTTTGAACATGTCCAGGCGTTTCCCTCTCAATTTGCCAATGCCCAACTTCATCCACCTCCTATTTTGATGTGTCTTTTTCATGCATAAAACTCACTTTGCATGAATATTTATTCGTCTAGCTCCTGCTATCTCGATCTTAGACTTCTTTCGGTATAGCTATTTTATTTGTCTTGCATAACGCAGGCCTCAGCACCGTCCCATCGCTTAGCTCCAACGGCCCATCGTGTAGCTCAATCGTTTAGTAAACGATCTCGCTCTCAATGATCTCACTCTCAACGCTCTCGCGCATAGCCCATCTCTTAGCTACCGAGCCCATCATTTACCTCCATCGTTTAGCGTTGATGCCTTATCACCCAATGCATCTGCTCATCGCTTAGCGTCATCACTCTGCGTCTGCATCTATCGCCCAACACCTATTGTTTAGTATTCTGCCTATCGTGTAGTTCGTCTGCCCATCGTGTAGTTTATCGCCCAATGCCTGCACATCGCCTAGTGCCCGCTCGACGCATAATGCTATCATCTAGCGCTATCGTCCAGTGCTTGTACTTATCATGTAACTCTATCGTTTAGGGCTACCCGAAGCTACACGATTGTTTAGTGCATCGCTGAGCTCTGTGTATTTACAATGCGATTGCCTTCCCCATTGCGTAGCCCCGCTCATTTGCTACGTGATCGCCTACCTCGCCGCCTATTTACTACATGATCGCCTACCTCGCGCCTTGAGCTCAACATCTTGCTTTCTCCGCTCTCTCTCATGCGTTCTCAACGCATGGGCGACTTTTATGCAATCGTCTCAGCAAATCATGGGTTCAACTTCACAAATTCACACATAATTGCCCTCGGCTTCATACTATACTTCATTTTATTTCATGCGTTTAACACCAAATGCATGGTTTCTTTTACACTTAGCCAAATTTCCATTAGTTCAATTCCAAACCTTTTAAAGAAAATTTATTCAACACTTAGAATTTCTTCCCTTTTAAGCATAGGGTTTCATACTTTGTCAGATTCTCCTAATTATCAGCTTAACAGAGAAATAAGAATTCAGGTTTCACATAAAATAAAATTAAAGAATAAAAAAATTCAAGATTAAGAATGGCCAAACTCTCCAGGTGGAACTTCATGGCCCCAGTGGAATCGCCAAGTTGTGCCATCTGCACAAGATGACGTGGAGTGATCGACAAGTTCTTGAAAAGAGTTGATTTTAAAATAAAATAAAAAATGGTCGCCACCAACTTTTTTACTGTGTGATTGGACACCGAATTAAAATAAATAATTTTTAATAGAAAAACAATAAAAATGGTTTGCAAAACTAGAGTTGAGTTCAGGAGTCGTTTGTGTATGGGAACGATATTAGCACCCATTTAAAAAAAAACGATGGCCAAATTTTAAATCTTGAATTGAAAATTATTTTTTTGAAGAAATTCATTTAGAAAAAAAATGTTTTAAAACAAATGTCTTATTTTACCCCTCATTACTCTAATATTTGAAATAATGATCCCATAAAATAAATGGATAAATTCCATACAATTTCTCAAAATCCTTCCTAGGAATAGCCTTTTAATAAATGATTTTTTAAAACATTAATCAAAATTCATTTTTTTTTCTTAAGGTCAAATCTGAGACTTCCTAAGATCTATCTTCACCTCAAGAATTCTAGGAAATCGGACTCCTAGATTTCCTAGATTCCATTGTAGAATTTTTTTTAGGAAAAAAGTGTGGTCTTAAAGAAAACAAATTATTAGAAACAAATTATTAGAAACCCTTTTGAAATAATATATTGATTTTTAAATGTTCAAAAACACCCAAAGAATGTAACTTAAAGAAAAAATTTAGATGACTTCAAAAAAGTTTTAGAAAGTTTTTTTAAAAAGTTAGATAAATTTAAATTAGAAATCAAATAGGATTTAATATGAATATTATACAAGTAAAAACATAACTTAAGAAACCTAATAATAAATTAAGTAAACATAACATAATATATTGAGGTTTTAATAAAAACATATTGGAGATCGATATCGTACTCTTAAAGAATCGATTCCTCACCTTAAGAATCCTACAAAATCGCACTCCAAAATTTCCTAGATTCCGTCATCGAAAAATTTATAACAACAGTTCACACGAAATTTTTGGAGAAACTTATTTTATGGAATTTGAACTTTTGTATTTGTATTGATTTCAGTATAACGAGTACAATCTCTAATACATAATCCTTTGATGATTTGAAAATAAACTTTAATCTTTAAGTTGGTTGATCTTCTAGGATGATCGGCCTTTGGGTTTGTTGATCTTCTTGGATGATCGATCTTTGGGTTTGTTGATCTTCTTAGATGATCGACCTTTGGGCTTGATGATCTGGGATGATAGGCTTTAGGTTTATTGATCTTCTTGGATGATCAGCCTTTGGGCTTGATGATATTCTTGGATGATGATCTTCTGGGAGGTGTTCGCATGAGGCTTTTGGAGAAATGTATTGATGATCGACCTTTGGGCTTGATGATCTGGGATGATAGGTTTTAGGTTTGTTGATCTTCTTGGATGGTTAGCCTTTGGGCTTGATGATATTCTTGGATGATGATCTGGGAGGTGTTCGCATGAGGCTTTTGGAGAAATGTATTTCGTGGAGTTGAACATGTGTTGATTTTATTCTCTCTGTTGAATGCATATAATTGATGTATGGAAATGGAGCGTAGAATTATTGACCCTCACAAATGAAGAGAACTCCTCTATTTATAGAGCTCTTAGGTGGGCTTTGTGGGCTTGAGTTTGGTTGATCCATAGACCTGACCCTTGGGCCCAATTATTTAAATTTAGGCTTCTTAGATATTTGGGTCAAATTAAGCATATTCCTGGGTCCAATTTAACTTTAGCCCAAACTTTAATATTTAATTAGACCAAAATAATTAATTTCACCAATTTATTACATCAATTTCAACTTGGGTCATACGTCAACTTTTAATTAGTCCTAAATTAAATAATTTGTAAATGTGTCATTAATTTGGTAAATGACATCGCAAATTGTGATTGGTCCAAAATTTCTCATTCAACAAATGCCTCTTTTCGAAATTTATGCACATTTATAGGTGGATGAATCTCGAAAAAGTTAAAGCTGGAATCTAAATACTTATTCTTGATTTCGATATGTCAAATTAATTAAACCATGAATTTAGTACATAAGTTTAAATAAAAGTTTGTTATAAAGTTTGAAACGTGGCCAAACTTTAATTTGAGATAAATTTAAGGTCCTACTTGGAATTTAAGTTGTCTCGATGATAAGAGTCTAAATTTTGAGATTTGAACTTCGGTAAAATTTGGGATATGATTTTCTTTTTTAATTTAAGAGAAATTTCAAATTATGTTCCCAATTTAACTTGATTTGAAGATAAAAGCTTAAAAATTTGAATTTAATATGAAATTTGGAATATGACCATTGCTTTTTTTAAATCTAATAAAAATTTCAAGCTTTATACCTAATTTAATTTAATTTGGAGATAAAAGCTTAAGATTTGAATTTAATATGAAACTCGTCATATGGCCAATTTTTTTTAAAAAAAATTAAGAAAAATTTCAAGTTTTATCCCCAATTTAATTTGATTTGGAGATAAAAACATAAAATTTTGAATTTAGTATGAAAATTGGAATATGACCAAATTTTAAATTTAAAAAAATTTCAAGTTAATTTAATTTGATTCGGAGATAAAAGCTTAAAATTTTAAATTTAATATGAAATTTGGGATATAGCCAAAATTTTTTAATTCAAGAACAATCTCAAGTTTTATCCTCAATTTAATTTGATTTGGAGATAAAAACATAAAATTTTGAATTTAGTATGAAAATTGGAATATGACCAAATTTTGAATTTAAGAAAAATTTCAAGTTTTATCCTCAATTTAATTTGATTTGGAGATAAAAGCTTAAAATTTTGAATTTAGTATGAAATTTGGAATATGGCCAAATTTTTTATTTAAGAAAAACTTCAAGTTTTATTCTCATTTTAATTTTATTCGGAGATAAAAGCTTAAAATTTTAAATTTAATATGAAATTTGAATCTGGCAAAAAAAATTTAAATTTAAGAAAAATTTCAAGTTTTATCCCCAATTTAATTTGATTTGGAGAAGCTTAAAAATTGAATTTAATAGGAAATTCGGAATATGACAGTTTAAAAAAGAATTAAGAAAATTTTCAGGCTTCATCCCAAATTTATTAATTTAGAGACAACAACATAAAAATTTGAATATAGTATGAAATTTAGGATATGCCCAAATTTTGCAATTTAAGAAAATTTTCAAGTTTCATCTCCAATTTAAATCGATTCAGAGATAAAAGCTTAAAATTTTGAATTTAATATCAAATTTGGAATATGACCAGAATTTTTTTAATTTAAGAAAAATTTCAAGTTTCATCTCCAATTTAGTTTGATTTAGAGATAAAAACTTAAAATTTTGTATTTAATATGAAATCTGAAATATGATCAAATTATTTTAATTTAAGAAAAATCTTAAGCTTCATCTTCAATTTAATTTGATTTGGAGATAAATGCTTAAAAATTGAATTTAATATAAAATTTGGAATATAACCAAATTTTTAACTTAAGAAAAATTTCAAGTTTTGTCCCTAATTTAATTTGATTTGGAAATAAGAGCTTAAAAAATAGAATTTAATATGATATTTGGAATATGACCAACTTTTTTTCAATTTAAGGAAAAATTCCAAGGTTTATCCACAATTTAATTTGATTTGGAGATAAAAACTTCAAAACTTGAATTTAATATGAAATTTGGAATATGACCAAATTTTTTAATTTAAGAAAAATTTCAAATTTTATCTCTAATTTAATTTGACTTGGAGATAAAAGCTTAAAATTTTTAATTTAATATGAAATTTGGAATATGCCCAATTTTTTTTTTTAATTTAAGAACGATTTAAAGTTTTATTCTCAATTTAATTTGATTCAGAGATAACAACTTAAAATTTTGAATTTTGAATAAAATTTGGAATATGGCCAAATTTTTAATTTAACAAAAAAAATTCAATTTTATCCCCAATTTAATTTTATTTGGGGATAAAAGCTTAAAATTTTGAATTTAGTATGAAATTTGGAAAATGACCAAAATTTTTTAATTTAAGACAATTTAAATTTTTATTCTCAATTTAATTTGATTTGGAGGTAAAAGCTCAAAATTTTGAATTTAGTATAAAATTTGAAATATGACTAAATTTTTAATTTAAGAAAAATTTCAAGTTTTATCTCGAATTTAATTTGGTTTAAAGATAAAAGTTTAAAAATTGAATTTAATATGAAATTTGGAACATGGCCAATTTTTTTAAAAAAAAAAAATAAGGAAAAATCTCAAGGTTTTTCCCTAATTTAATTTTATTTGGAGACAAAAACTTAAAATTTTGAATTTATTATGAAATCTAGAATATGACTAAATTTTTAATTTAAGAAAAAAATTCAATTTTTTTCTCAATTTAATTCGATTTGGAGATCAAAGTTTAAATTTTCTAAATTAGTATGACATTTGGAATATGACCAAATTTTTAATTGGAAAAATTCAAGTTTTATTTCTAAAATTTGGAGAAAAAAGCATACACTTTTTAAATTAGTATGAAATTTGGAATATGACCAAATTTTTAACTTGAAAAAATTCAAGTTTTATTTTTAATTTTATTTGATTTGGAGATAAAAGTTTAAAATTTTGAATTTAATATGAAATTTGAACATGACCCATTTTTAATTTGAGAAAAAAATTCAGTTTTATCCCTAATTTAATTTTATTTGGAGACAAAAGCTTTAAAAAAAATTGAATTTAATATGAAATTCGGAATATGACCATTTTTTTAAGGAAAAATTTCAAAGTATATCCATAATTTAATTTGATATGTAGACAAAAAGTTAAAATTTGAATTTAGTATGAAATTTGGAATATGGCCAAAATTTTTAATTTAAGAAAAATTTCAAGTTTCATCTCTAATTTAATTTGATTTGGAAATAAAAGCTTAAAAATTTGAATTTAATATGAAATTTGGAATATAACTAAATTTTTTTAATTTAAGAAAAATTTCAAATTTTATCCTCAAATTAACTTGATTTGGAGATAAAAACATAAACTTTTGAATTTAGTATGAAAATTAGAATATGACCAAATTTTTAATTTAAGAAAAGTTTCAAGTTTTATACCAAATTTAATTTGATTTGGAGATAAAACCTTAAAAATTTAAATTTATTATGAAATTCGGAATATGGTCAAATTTTTATTTAAGAAAAATTTCAAGTTTTATCCCCCATTTTAATTTGATTTGGAGATAAAAGCCTAAAATTTTAAATTTAATATGAAATTTGGAATATGAACAAAAAATTTTAATTTAAGAAAAAATTCAAGTTTCATACTCAATTTAATTTGATTTGGAGATAAAAGTGTAAAAATTTGAATTTAATATGAAATTCGAAATATGACCAATTTTTTAAAAAAGATATTAAGAAAAATTTCAAGTTTTATCCTCAGTGTAATTTGATTTAGAGATAAAAGGTTAAAATTTTCAATTTAGAATGAAATTTGGAATATGACCAAATTTTTTAATTTAATAAAAATTTCAAGTGACATCTCCAATTTAATTTGATTTGAAGATAAAAGCTTAAAATTTTTAATTTAATATGAAACTTGAATATGGCCAAAATTTTTTAATTTAAAACAATTTCAAGTTTTATCTCCAATTTAATTTGAATGGGAGATAAAAGCTTAAAATTTTGAATTTAGTATTATTTGGAATATAGTCAAATTTTTAATTTAAGAAAAAATTCAAGTTTTATCCTCATTTTAACTTGATATAGAGATAAAAGCTTAAAATTTGAATTTAATATGAAATTGGGAATATGACCAAAATTTTAATTTAAGAAAATTTTCAAGTTTTATCCCCAATTTTATTTTATTTGGAGATAAAAGCTTAAAATTTTGAATTTAGCACAAAAATTGGCATATGGCCAATATTAATTTGAGATGAATTTGAGATAAAATTTTTGAATATGTCTAAATTTGAAATTGATTTTGATATCATTTGATTTAAGGCTAATCATTCAAACCTAGAAAGAATCTTAAATTCAAATTTAAAAGATATGATATTTTTATTCAAATTTAATCAAAATCTTTTATAGAGATAAGATTTTAATAGAAAATCTAAATTAAATCAGGAATCTAAATCTTATCAAAAGCAGATGCTGAAGGTCGATCTTTCTTTGATGTGGAGATACTTAGCAAGGCTGAAGTTCAAGTGGATGTAGACGTTCTTCCATCATGACCATACTCAATTTTTGGAAGACTGAAGATTGAGTAGTTGAAGACTTAATACGATCAAAGACAGAAACTATTTGCTCTATTTCTTTTGAATCATTGACTTCTTCAACAATTATATGGTAATTGTTGACTTCTGCTATACTGACAGCGTGACATGCAATAACTTCTGATAATTCCTCTTATCGAGGAAGCTTTTTGGGAGAAATTCTGCCAAAGTTACTAGTCGTCAAAGTTGAGGAAAGTCCTTGTCTTCTTCTTTAGCAGGCTTAGATTTCCATGTCATCTTTTTCAGATTTCCATGTCTTCTTTTCCGATGAGTCACAATTATCCACCCTTTCATCCTCCTCTTTGATTGGTTTTTTCTTTTCTTGGCAGTCTTCATCACAATCTTTTGCTGGAACCATACGACTATTGGCTCGAAGGCCCCAAACTGGATCAAACTTTCCCTTTGATCATAAAATGGTGTTGATGGTGAAACATTTGAAGTTATTGTCACTGCGTATGATCTATCTTTGCTACTTCATCAATATCCAACTCAATCTTCTTTTCATGAGCTAACTTTAAAATCAGCTCCTTCAACACGAAGCACTTTTTAATTGGGTAACTAATGACCCAATGATACTTGTAGTAATTAGGATCGTCTACTCTTTCTACTTGTTCCGGTCATTTGCATTCCCGCAACTGAGTAAGTTGCTTCTTTAGCAGTTGTTTCAATATGTCTGCAATATCAGAATCAGGAAATGGATACACCTTCTCCTGTCTTTCTTTAAAAGTTAGGCTATGCTTCTTGTCGCCATCATGCTTTCTTTCAAATCTTGTTTCTCTTCCTTCGGAGGAAAAAATTAGCAGGGTCGTATTGACGACCATAGATTCTATTATGACACTATTCACAATCTTTTAAGTGTCTTTCATTTTATTCTTGTCTTTTCTCCCTTTAGAGACTAGGAAATATTTTTTTTCTCCATTAGCGATGCTCAACTCCATGTCATGAGCGTGTGTTGCCAACTCCTCAAATGTATGAGGTTTTATTCTTGTAGGATGTAGAGAAGCTCCCAGTGCATGCCTTAGGTGCACATTTCCACTGTAGATAATCAGTGAGTCTATCTTTGCAATCCAGACTTAGAGCTCTCCATTGGTTGATGTAGTCCATGACTGACTCTTCATTCTGCTTCTTGGTGCTTGTCAGCTCCATCATGTTAACGATACGTCTAGTGCTATAAAATCGATTGAGGAACTCTCTTTCCAATTGTTCCCAACTGTCAATCACCTCCAGCTCTAGATCAATATACCAATCGAAAGCATTTCCTTTCAAGGTACGAACGAACTGTTTGACTAGTTAGTCTCCTCTAGTTCCTGCATTTTTTATGGTTTCAATGAAGTGAACAACATATTGTTTCGAATTGCCTTTCCATACAACTATTGAAATTTTGGAGGTTGGTACTTAGTTGGCATTCTCAAGTTGTCAATTCTCTTAGTGTACGACTTGGAGTACATAAAAGAAGATTGTGTCGGTCCTCCTTAATGAGCTCTTATGGAGTTTGTAGTCATGTCTTGAAGGTGTTGAACTAATAGGGAGGCGACAAAGGTAAATTGTTGCGGCTGACTTTCCTACAAAACAGTGTTTCCTTTGTCATTGGCTATGGCAGTTGGAGTTTGATTCATCTCAGCAGTTTCTCGGGCCTGTATTTGATCTCTTAAGGAAGAGATTTCATGGTCCCGCTCCTCAACAGCTTTCATTAAAAGATTTATCTTCCTCTCCATCTCTGTCATGGCCGACTCAGCCATTACATCAGCCATCATGACATATATTATATCAAAATGTGATTCTTTCTCTGATCGATCAACAGTATGAGAAGAGTTGTTGAACAAGGGATTTCTCTGATGACGATCAGCCTTTAGGAAATTCGATCAACTGTTCCCAAATTTTCTCTGCGATGACAGAGCCTTGTTCTTGCTCGTGCAGGATCCTCTTTGAGTGACTCCAAGTGACAGGTCTTGTAGGAGCCGCTTGTAGCAGTTGTTTTGGATGCAGCTTACTTTGGTGTCATTTGTTGATTTGTTGATTTGGGTGACAAGAGAAAGATGAGAGGTAGAGAGGTCCCATTGAGTGTGCCAATTTGTTCGCATGAGGTTTCTAGAGAAACTTGTTTAATGGAATTTAAACTTTTGTATTTGTACTAATTTCAGTATAGCACATATAATCTCTAATACAGAATCCTTTGATGCTTTCAAAATAAACTTTAATCTTTAAACTGGTTGATCTTCTTGGATGATCGGCCTTTGAACTTGATGATCTTTTGAGATGATCGGCCTTTGGACTTAATGATCTTCTTGGATGATCGACCTATGGGCTTGATGAACTTTTTAGAGGACCAGTGTTTGCACGAGGCTTCTAGAGAATGTATTCCGTGGAATTGAACTTGTATTGATGTAGATTTGATGCGGATGTGGTTGGATCTCTAGTATTTAATCCCCTGTTTCTCTCTTGGTTGAATGTATAGGCTTGATGTATGAAAGTGGAGAGGTTGAATGTTCTTGAAGTTGGAATCTTGAAAGAATGCTTGTATCTCCAAAGAACTTCAGTCTGATTGTAGAGAATTCTCTCTAGGCCCTCTAGAGTGTAGAATTGCCAACCCCAACAAATGAAGGGAACTCTTCTATTTATAAAGCTCTCAGGTGGGCTTTGTGTGCTTAGGCTTGGTTGGTCCATAGACCTAGACCTTAGGACCAATTAATTTGGTTTAGGCTTTCTTTGACATTTGGGTCAAATTAAGCATATTCTTGGGTCCAATTTAACTTTAACCCAAACTTTAATATTTAAGTAGACCAAAATAATTCATTTGATCCAACGGTGAAGATGAAAACACATGGCATTGTCAGGATTCGCCAATTTATGACTTCAATTTCAACTTGGGCCACATGTCAACTTTAAATTAGTCCTAAATTAGATTATTTGTAAATTTTTCATTAATTTAGCAAATGACGTGATAAATTTGTGATTGTTCCAAAATTTATCCTTCAATAACAACGTCCTTGAAACAAATATTTAAGATTTGAAAATAAACCTAAAAGTGTTGAAAATGCTACAGAAGTTTTACTAAAAAAACATTAATTTAAATATGTAAAGTTACGTTTGATCAATATACAATTTAACGATGCATTTAAAGCAATAAACGAACAAACAATGATATTTAGAAAGAAATTAAAATTTTAAAAAGCATACTGGAGGTCGATCTCGGACTCCCAAAGAATCCACTTCCTCACCTCAAGAGTCTAGAAAATCAGACTCCCAAATATTTCAAGAATCCATCGTCGAATATTTTTTTAAAAAAAGAAATTAATTAAAAATATTAACAAATTTAAATTATTAGCAAGAATATATCGAATTGGCAAAAGAAAAAGATGGAAAATATAATATTTAAATATGCATATAAAAAAAAAAAAGGAAATGCTAAAGAAACAATAATCAACGTTATAATGAAAAAAGAGAATTAAATTAAAATGCTAATTCTAAACATAAAATAAAGATAAATATATAAAGAATAAAGTTTAAGAATAAACTAACAAGGGAAAGAAATAATAATATTGACCAAATTGATTTTTTTTTTTTTTTTAACTAAGTTATCTTTTTTTCCACCTATTTTGTTTTACTCTCTTCTTCTCTCCTATTTTAAACACTCTAAGGGGCTATATAGAGTACTGAGATGATATAGGATGTTTGGAGTTATGATGTCTGTAAAGTTTTGATGTCTGTATTTGGAATCCAAAGTTGTGTTGTCTGAGTTCATATGTCTATGTTTGAATGTGCAGAGTTGTTATGTCTGTGTTTGGGTGTACAAAGTTCATATGTCAATGCTATCTGGTTTAGCTTTTTGTACTCTAAAATAATTTGCCTACATAAATACTATTTTTTTAATCTTATAGTTCAATTATTGTATCAATTCAGTTTTTTTGTATTAATTTTTATATTCTAAATAATTCTTTATTATTGTTGTTTAAAAAAAAATCCAATCAAAATTTAAGATTAATCGTAAATAGTCAATGAAATACCAACATTTAAAAATACGAAATTTAATTCTAAGCCAGGGACAGACATACCAACTTTTTTCTAAAACATTTTTTCACTTTTTAATACTATTCAATCATGACTTGAATTTTGAAAAGAGCATTCAAAAGTAAGACAAAATAAAAATAAAAATAAACGAGTGAGAGTAGTATTTATAAATTTAATTTTTAAAAACGATCGAGAACTAAAGAGTTATGAATGGTCAGTTAAATATTTTAGTGAGACATTTTTTAAAAAAAAAAAAAAAAAAAGTTTTGCTTCTGTTTTATTTTAGGGATTTCGTTGAGGTTTTTCTCATATATATTCACGGACGAGTTTTCTATTGAGGTTTATAATGAGCTTTTGAATAGTAGATTGTGAGTATTGATATTGTATATGAAGAGATTTTTTTTTTTTTTTTTGAGAAAGATTTCATCCAAACTATTATGATTTTTTTAATACACATAAATAATTGATATACTAAGCTAATAAAAATGAGAACTTGAATGACATAATTTATAGATAATAAATTATTAATATACTCTATCACAGGACACTGGAGAAAAAAATGACGTACCTAAACTAAAAGTAAAAAATGGGTTCATGGAACTAGATTGAAATACCAGGTTTCTTAATCAAATGGATATAGTGGGAAACAAATTACACCAGAGTATAATGAAATAAACTCAAGAAAATAATAAAGAAATAAAAACATAAATGGGTCATAGGAAGGGAGAAAAGAGTATGACGATCAGGTATGAGAAAGGAGTTGACATAGAAGGTGGAGAAGCTGAGAGAGTTGTTAAATGAGGGTTATTGTGCACATGTTGAAGGAAGTAAAAAAAGAGATAGTATATCAGTGGGCCAAACAGTGATATAGGGGTTATATCATCTCCCCACATAGGATATTGGTCCCCCAAATAGACTCTAAATTTTTTTCATCTCTCTATTATATTGTTACTAACAAGAAACTCACAAGAAAAAGAAAAGAGATGTAAAAACAAACAATGGGTAAAAGAAAAAGATAAACAACAAGATGTGAAGCAATATGTATAAATAAATAAAAGAGAAATTTACAAGACAATATAGAAATAATTATAATAGAAAGGAAAATGGAGAAATAAGAACAAGAACAATAACCAAATATCTAATCCTTTAGTTCTTTTTTTTTTTTTTTTTCCTTTCTAGGGGAGTTTGAAGGAAAAAAAAAAAAAGAAAAAGAAAAAAAGAGGTTGAAATCCAAAACACAAAACTTTCTTGTTGTTTAAAGTATGGATCCTTGGAACCAAAACCCTACCAAAACATCTCCCACTAAGTTGGAGTTTTTCTTCTAGAGAACGAGAGTTTTTTTTTTTTTTTTTAATTGAAGAGAAAAGAAGTGGTTTGTATGAAATGGTGGCTAGGGTTTTTTATGAGAAAGTTGGGTATTTAAAACCCAAAAAATTTACTCCAAATATTATTTTCTTTTTATTGATTTTTATTTCAAATTCTAAATTTTATCAAACTTGTCCTATCCTTAAAAAGGAAGGACAACTTTTGGGCAACTAAAACCAAATTCAAAATTTTTTCATGTTTATTTTGTTTTTTATTTTTTACCCTAACTATATTGATTACTTTAACCAAACTAAAATAAAAGTTAAAAAAGGTCAAAATTAGCATAAAAATGTGAAAAAATACAAAATTAAGATAAATTAAATTTATTTTAAATAAGACCGGACAAAAATAGGTGGCTACAATTAAAATTAATATGAATATGGTTCATATTAAAACTATATAGTTTGATGTGAAAGGTTGTTATTTGAATATGATTCAAATATTAATTATATAAATATGATTCATATAAAAACTATAGGTTAAAATTAATATGAATACGATTCATATTAAAACTATAAGTTATATGAGAGAATATAAACTTTAGATTATATTATATGTGATATAGTATAAACTATAGGTTATATGGGATATAATATATAGTTGTATTTAATTATACTATAAATAAGTTACTATTGAAAGGGAGTTATGAGATAACTCCATCTCTCATATAGGGAGCACATTGCAGAGGAGTTAGTGAGTTAGTTCAGTTTACGTGAAAATTGATTATGCAGAACTCATCTTCTTCTTCCTTTGTGTTTTTTCTCTCAAGATCTCTCTTTTCCTCCCTTACCCACTTAAAAAGTTTTATTGAAATTTTCAGTTTACAAGAAGATCCTCATACCCACTTAAAAAGTTTCATTGAAATTTTCAACTCTTTTGTGATTCTAAATGTCTTAGCTGAGTAAATTCGATTGTTCTTATTTCCATTCTCTCTGAAAGATGAAGCAAGACAATGGCCGTATGAATTATAACCGAGTGAAATCAGCTCATAGGAGCAGATGGTGGCTAAATTCATGTCTTCCCTCTTATGAAAAATGCAAAGAGGCGAAAAGACATCACAAATTTACAAAGGGATCAAGAAACCTTGAGTGACATTTGGATGAGATTCAAGAAAATAGTCAAAAACTGCTTTATATAACAGTTTGTCGGATTTCATGCAAATGGAAATTTTTTATGATGGACTTATAGAAGCATCACAGAATCGCAACAGACTTTGCGGTAGAAGGTGGCTTTGCTACAAAAGACATACACTGAGGCAAAAGCCATCTTGGACTAAATTTCACAAAACCATGAAGTTTGGGAGGACAATGGATTTGGATCTCATTTAAGTTCAAAAGTGGAAACAATTTGAGAATGGATAATGACATTATCACAGCACTACAAACACAAGTAACCACAATGACGAAACTACTGCAAGCTATGTCAATGAACAGAAAGGGCATAGAGAATGGAAGCATTTAGGCTCCATGAGTCAAGACACTGACCTAGAATGCATGGTATGCGGTTGGCCACACACTTTTGAGTTGTGCCCGTATAACCCACAATGCTCTCGTCTGTGATCACAGGAATCTTCCCAAGGCAGAAGTCCCAAATGCTTTGAATTTGGGCTCCAAGCCTCTATTTATAGAGCTCAAACACCGATAGCATTGGTAATCTCACATTGAATCCCTGCCACTCTTGTCGCAGTAGGGAAAATGTCATCATGATCTTATCTCTTTGATACTCTCGAGGTATGCGTTCATGATTGTTTCTTCTGGGGTATCAACACATCCTACCCACTTTGCGATCATCCTCTATCACGGCTATCACTCTGTAGTTGCAGCATTCCATGCGATGAACTTGTTTTCATGAAATTCAACGCATGCGATCAACTTTGCGATGATCTGGGATCAATGCATGCGATTGATTCCTGCGATAACTATAAAAACAGTCTTCGAGAGTTCTTCATTCCCACAACCCTTTTCGATTGACGATTGGAGCTTCGTCGGAGATAGAGCTCGAGAGAGACTAGTCCACCAACCATCCATGGCATCACTGGCAGCCTTGACATACATCTGATGGAAGCAAGAGATTGCCTACATCTAGCCCTCCACTAGTGGTGTCGGTGGTGCCATGGATGGGTGGTGGAGTAGTCTCTTTCAAGCTCTATCTTCGGTGAAGCTTTAGTCGTTAATCGGAAAGAGTTGTTGGAATGAAGAACTCTCAAAGACTGTCTGCTCATGCTCTCTTATGTGATCACAAGCATCTGCCCAAGGCAGAAGTTCTAGGGGACTTTTCAGCGCTGATCGACATAAGCTTATGTTTCCACATGAATTCTTATAAGTATCAACACATATTCTGCTCATCAACCCTGAAGAACAAGAGGTTAGCCTTGTCTCAGGCATCGTACATCGATCAATTGTTGATCAGGTACAGGATGCAGGATTCGAAGAGGGGTTTATTACCCTTCAGGCATGGAATCGTTTTGTCTAAGGATCAATGTCCTAAGACACCTTAAGAGATTGAAAAGATGAGATGGATTCCCTATGCTTCAGCTGTTGGAAGCTTAATGTATGCAATGTTATGTACCAGACCTGACATTTGCTATGCAGTAGGGAATGTCATTCGTTATCAGTCCAATCCAGGATTAGATCACTAGACGGCGGTCAAAACGATCCTCAAGTATCTTTGGAGAACGAGGGACTACATGCTTGTGTATGGAGATAAGGATTTGATCCTTATAGGGTATACAGATTCTAACTTTCAGACTGATAGGGATTCTCGAAAATCGACATCAGAGTCAATGTTCACTCTGAATGAAGGGGTTGTAGTGTGGTGAAGCATCAAGCAAGGATACATCAGGGACTCCACTATGGAAATCGGATACATAGCCACTTGTGAAGCTACTAAGGAGACTATTTAGCTGAGGAAATTCCTTATAGATTTGGAAGTTGTTCCAAATATGACTTCGTCGATCACTCTTTATTGTGATTACAGCGAGGCTGTGGCAAATTCGAAGGAACCTTGGAATCATCATAGAGGCAACCATATAGAACGAAAATATCATTTGATCAGGGAGATTGTGCAACGCAGTGATGTGATAGTCACAAAGATCGCATCGGAGCACAATGTTACTTATCCGTTTACAAAGGCTCTCACAGCTAAAGTATTCGAGGGTCATCTGAAAAATCTGGGTTTACAAGACATGCGGCATCTTGTCTCGGACAAGTGGGAGATGTTATTGTGGTATAGAGTATGCCCTAGTTTATGTATATTGTACTTGTATTTTTCATGTATTGTACATTAGTCTTCCGAGGCATTAGGACAAGTGGGAGATTGTTGGGATTGGTATCCTAATTCTCCCAAAGTCTCGTAGTTTGTAAACACTATTCACATTGTTATGAATAAAATAGAGTTATTTTATTTTGCATTTACTCATATCCAATAAACAGATATCCATGGTATGAAAACTTAAGCATGTATATGAGATATACAAGTGGATCATGCCTAAAGTAATAACCTAAAAGGGTTTGTAGTATAAGGATTAAGGAGGGATACCTTATCCTGGTGACACTACGGATACGACCCGCTTTGTAAAGGTTTACAAGTGTTGTGAACTACTACAGATGGTTGATCCTGACCATTCATGTGGAGACATGCGAGCGAGGGTATCCTATACAAAGTTTGTATAAGACCGGACCACGAGATGATTCATCTCTTTACATACCGTCATTAATATTTGAGACTTACATCTCATCTATACGACCATAGGTGACATGACCTTAATCCTAAGTGTTTTGGGAACTCCTGCCTTTGAGGACGGTCTTTTGATTAGTATGGGTGAGAGAGGCTGGATTGCCAACTCAACAAGCCTACCTTTTTGGGGATTTGTCTGATTGAAGAGCTGGGAACTCAGTTACACAAGATGGAATTCACTCTTTCCCCGAAGCAGGGGTAAGTAAATTGATTGCTCCCTTAAGGCCTGATTTCGGGTTTTGAACATAGTGGCCACATCCTTTCTTTGAAAGAGAGGACGCAGTCATAGTAGAACTATGACTTATGTTCATTAGAGAGACCAGTGGTACTTAAGGAGTTAGATGTAACTACAAGGGCAAAACCGTAAATTGGCCCAACTGTACTTACAAGTGATCTATAAAAGGGTACTTGCACTATTGAATGGTTTATATGGACACAAAATATACCTGTAGTGAGGATAGTACATTTGTCGGTCTTTAGTGGAGTGTCTAGCAGTTAACGGATGGTGGATCCCATGACTAAAGAGTTTAGTCAGTTATTCACGTACCGTTGGAGCTTCAAGTTACATGTCCATAAGGTCCCATTGGCAGCTCAATGGATTTAAGTTAAAAATCAATTCTTGGGGTTGATTTGAAATCTTCAAATTGACAAGAGAAAATTCAATTATATATGGTATAATTGGTGTGATGTATGAGATATATCAAATGGAGGATTAATGTAAATATGATTTACATTAAGTACTATAAAATAGAAAAAGAACTATGGTTTATATGTTTCATGAGATGAAATATTAAAACTATAGGTTATAAATATAATATGGTAAGTTGATTGTCATATATATTTATAATATATTAATTATTTGATAATTATCTCTTTTTCTCTAATAACCAATTGATTCAATTATATATGGTATAATTAGTGTGATGTATAAGATACATCAAGTGGAGGATTAATGTAAATATGATTTACATTATGTAGTATAAAATAGAAAAAGAACTATGGTTTATATGTTTCATGAGATGAAATATTAAAACTATAGGTTATAAATATAATATGGTAAGTTGATTATCATATATATTTATAATAATAATAATTCTTTGATAATTATCTCTTTTTCTCTAATAACCAATTGAGTGAGAGGTTATTGGTGGTTTTATGGTAATCGTGAGATAAAAGGAAAAATGTTTTCCTAAAATTAAGAGTTACTTGATTCGGAAAGAAACTCACGGACAAGGCTATCAAGTGAAATTTTTTCACTAAGTGATAGCTAGTAGAGAGACTAAACGATCGTGGACTAAAACGATACGATAGTTCTTTCAGCTGGTCGTAGTTAAACGATCGCTTGGCATTGTCTATACGATAGGCTGCCATCCTCTACACGATTAAGCATATCATCTATATGATAGACTGTGTCATCTCCCACTTGCTCAATTGTCTACACGATTGTTGTTCCTTCAGTCTCTTTCTCTCACCAAGATCATATAGAGCCCACAACTCCTGGATTCTCATACCGAGAATACCAAGTTAACCATTGTGGTGGTGTTCTCACTCAACTCGATTGAGTTCGAGGTTTTGGAGGCTGTTTGTTGGGTTCGTGATTATTGTGTTTGTTGTGCTCGTGTTGTACCGGTTGTTGTGTTCGAGCGTTTGTGTATTGCTGTCTTAAAGACTGATTAGGCGTTCATGATCGAAGGAGTTTGAAGAATGAGTCTTCAAAGGTATGCTTACTCTATCCCTTGGTTATCTTGTTAGCATGCTGTGATTTCTAGTCGTTGCATGACCTGTGAGTTTCCGTTTTAAGACTGTAATTGTTAATGTTCAATTTCGAATGAAATTTGGAACGACCCTTTCGCTGCTCATGGAAATCCTCATGTCTAATTTCCTTCAATCGTATTTGTATTAAATTTAACAATTATGCATCTCATTCATAGAAAATATATTTGAATCATATTCAAATATTTATTCTTCCAATTAAACTATAATGTATCAAATACATTATGTCAATTATATCATATATAATTTAATTAATTTAATTATAATTTCTCTTATTAATTTGAACAATTCAAATTAACTCAAAAACTGATTCTCAACTAAATCCTTTTGAGTTACCAAGGGGACTTTATGGACCTGTAGCTTGAAACTCTAACGGTACGTAAATAATTAATTAAACTCTTTAATTACATTATCCACCATCTGTTAACTGTCGAGCACTCCACTAAAAACCGACAGCTGCACTCTTCGCACTACAGATATATTTTTGTGTCAATTGGATATAACCAATCAACAGTACAATGACCCTTCACATTTCTTGTAAGTACAAATAGGCCAAATTATCGTTTTGCCCCTATAGTTACATCTAATTCCTTAAGTATCACTAATCCCTCTAATGAACAATATATCATAATTCTACTATGACTAAACCCCTCTCGGGCCGGAAGAGGGTGTGGTGCCATATTGTTCAAGACCCAGAATCAGCCCTTAAGGGAGTAGTTTATCTACTTACCCCTACTTCGGGAAATGAGTGAATTTCATCTTGTGTAGCTGAGTTCTCAGCTCCCTAATTAGACGAATCCTCAAGCTTGTTCAGTCAGCAATCTGGCCACTCTCACCCATCCAAACCAAAAGACCGCCCTCATAGGCAGGAGTTCACAACTTACCCAGGATTAAAGTCATGTTACCTGTGGTCATCCTAGTGAAATGAAAGTCTCTATTATGAACGACATTATATAATGAGACTAAGCATTTCGTGGTCCGGTCTTGTACAAATTCATTTGTATAGAATATCTCTGCTCGCTTGTCTATTACATGAATGATCAGGATCAAAACATTTGTAGCACTTTACAAAATTTCTAACATCTACAAATCAGGCCATACTCGTAGTGTCACAAGGATAAGGTACCCAGCCTTATTCATATACTACAGACCATTTAGGTTATCACTTAAACACGATCCACCTGTATGTCTCCACATACATGTTTAAGTTACAACGATAACCTTGGATGTTAGTTTATTGGTTTGTAGTTAATGCAACTAAAATATCACATATTTCATAGATAAAGTGAATAAAATATCAAATATTATTAATCACTTACAAGTTTGCTCTTACAAGGTTTACAAACTATAGGACCCTATGAGATTTAGGGCATCAACCCTAATATTTTCTGATCTTAATTAATAATTAGGACGCTTGATTGATTTCGGTTAAATTGATTGTCGACCTTTGTAGAGATTAGTTAAGTCAAATCGATTTAGTAGTCGTGCATGCATAGAATTGAATATTCGTTTAATTATCGATTTTTAAGATAAAAATTGCATAGGAAACTCTCTTGCTCTAGAAATTAGATAGACTCCATTACATTTACCCCTTTTATTTCAATTTCATGCATTTATCTCTTCCACACAAAACCCCCCCATTTATCGCTCTAGTTAGAAAATTAACTCAACGAAACAAATCACGCTTCCCTGTGGTTCGACCCCACACTTACAATTGTTGCTATGTCTTTGTAGTGATAGAAGTAGTTCGATTTTACAAATTTTCTTTTGTTTCATAGTCCTTTTTGGAAATTAAATGACACCGAAAGAGGTGCCAGTCAAAAGAATTATCACCAATAACATCCTTCGGCCATTGTTGAGGGATTCACGACTTCAACCTGAGGCAATAAAGATTGCAAACCTCTCAATCGTAAACCTCTTCTTCACCACAGCCCCTACAACAAAATAGGAGAAGATGAAGAAGGATTTGGGAATCAGAACGCTGACCATCACAGAAGAAAAAATAAGGGAACAACTCGGCACCCTCTCTTCACCAAACGAGACAGGTCACAAATCGAGCTCACTGCTTAAAGAAGAGACACCTTCTCCACAGCCTAAGGATTTGGGGATCGAGAATATCTCTCCTATGCTTTGATGAAGGGAGAAGAATTTCCCCGTCTATACCTGTTTACCTGAATAGAACACCCACCACTCCACCAGAAGAATTGAGATAAAAGATTCCTCCACTGCCTCCGAAAAAAAATCTCCACCGTCTCTTCCCTCTAAAATCCAAAATGAGATGACTCTGAATCCTAAGGAGTTGACTCAGCGAGAACACCCCTTCCTGCACATGTTCACTACTATTAGACATAAAGTATAGGAGACTCCCACTACAGACTTCATTGATATCATATGAATGACCTAGAGATATTTTGGAGACAACAAATTCTAAACCTTATCAGCCAGTCAAGTGATCAGCTGGCCAGACAACAAGAAAACATCCTTAGCCAGCAAAATGAGATGCATGAAGACTTAACTACATCGAGAGCAGCAACTTGAAGCCCAGGTCTCTGTTAGGGAAACTAGTACAAGGTTGTCGCCCGATGAAGATGTACCTCAACGCAGTCTCCCTCAAGAGCCTGGTGAGGAAGAAGATGAAGGATTAGAGGAACTTATTAAGCACTTAGACGATGGGGTTCTGTGTCCAATCATGGACTCGTTGGACAATCTTTCAAGCTAGCAAGATGAGCTTCAGCATGAACAAGAAACACTTCAGTGCCAGCGTAATGACTTTAAAGAAGTTTTTCAGCACCAAGCTCATCAGCAAGAGCAGATTCTTCGTCATCAAGCTAAACTCTGTGATTTTTTGCATAGGCAGGCTCAACGCCAAGATGTCCAGTTCCACACTTTCATGAATTATATTCACGATGCTTTTATTCGATGTGTGCCACCTTCAACTATCCCCCCAACACTATAGCAGCTCCTTCGCTTTTCCAATAACGAGGATCCTCCCACTGCGCCCAGCAATCACAACAATGCAGGAGGAACTTAAATTTGAGGGTGTTATTGTTTTTTTGTTAAGTTCATTCAAAGTTTTGTAACCAGATCATCGCCTTGTATGAATTATATGCTTTGAATGAATTATCAAAGTTATTCATTTTTCTCATAATTTTCCTCGCATTCATTTTTTGTGTGTATTTGAAACCTTAATATTTCTCCTCGTTTTGTTGCATTTGTGTATGACCTCGATGATGATATTTGTGCTCTCCAACATTTAGATTTGTTAAGATAAGTGTTTAGGACCCAGTTTTAGGAACTTTACCTTAAGAAACATTTCTTCAACATAGTATGCATGCAAGTTTAACCTCAAACCTCTTTTGCAAAATTTTTCTAAGGATATCTCATAACTCGATTTCAGCAATGAGGTCCTTGCTACCTTCAAAATTTGGGGGTGTGAGAGGCTTGAGCTAATACGTTCAAACTTGTAAATTTCTTTTTATTCTATCCAAAAAAATCATAAAAGAAAAGAACTATGGAAATAGTTTCGCTAACAGCACAAACTTGCTTGTTAATAGTTGAGTTGAGATTGGCACCTACTCGTAGTTGGATGTTCGCATGACACCCATGGGGACAAACCAAAACCAAGATGGATAAACATGATCACCACAATCTCTAACGCCTATTCAAAATGAAAAGAAAATATAACTAGGCAGAAGTAAAGTTAAGAAGGGCACTTGCTTATAGTTGGATGTTCAAATGACACCTGTGGGGGCAAGTCAAAATGAAGGTGGGAGGCTCGGATCAATGCATGAGTTAATAAAGTTTGTAAAATAAAAAGGTAATAAAGAGAGATTTTATATTTTTGAATCATGAGCACATTTTTTAAAAGAGAATAGAAATTCTGGAAATTAGTAAGGGTATTTTGAGGAATAAGCTTGCCACATCTAAGGTTAGGAAATATTTATGTAGAGAGGTGAATAAAGCTTTGAGGAGAACTGTTGGTGTAATAAATCTTAAGAAAGGAAACATGTTAAGAGGCCTAGTTAATGCGCCAAATTGAGTACGAGATTTATACAGAGACTTTAAATACGTGCTTGAGGATAAGTATTGTTCTAAATTTGGGGGTGTGATAACTTGTAGAAATACAAGTTATTGTATCTCTTTCTTTAGAATAATTAGGAAAATTTAGGAAAAAATGCATTAAGTTGATATGAAA
Source organism: Benincasa hispida (assembly GCF_027475165.1). Classification (NCBI taxonomy): domain Eukaryota; kingdom Viridiplantae; phylum Streptophyta; class Magnoliopsida; order Cucurbitales; family Cucurbitaceae; genus Benincasa; species Benincasa hispida. The sequence goes on from NC_143478.1 coordinate 39,139,669, forward strand.
TTCATAACAAATAATCTTACTCTGCCTTCTTGTATTTACAAAACACATAATCTTGGAAATTATAAAATTGGTTATTATTGAAGACAATTTAAAGAAAAATGAAGAAAAATGGCCAAAAAAGCAAAAGTTGCAACCTTGAACGCATATATGAGATCAGATCAACGCCTAACTTTGCAACATAGAAAACCATGTGATAAGATGAAACATGAAGAGAGAAAATGACAAAGGCGTAGGCGGTGGAGTCATATTAAGATGTAAGTTGGTAGCTAATTTGAGACATTCGCAACAGAGGTAATGAATCTATGACGCGAGTAGTCGGCGCAACAGATCATGGAACTAAATGCAAGGTATTAGTGCATCATTATAGGGAGAGAAAGAACCTTCATTCTTACGCCCAAATAGCCCATTAAATATTTTCCTAAGTACGAGAATTCTTATCAAGAAATTGGCCGAAGTTCTGTTCATTATTTACCTAAAACCCGCCATTGCCACCACTCCTTCGAGCTTTTCTTTGGAGAATTTTGAGTGAGAGCTCAATTTTATTCTCTACAAAAGGAAAAAAGAGACCACTACCACGGTTGCAACCACATTTAAGCGACACCATTAGAGCCAAAGAGAACAAGAAACTGTGACATGCAGCTTGACATTTTTTATTTCTTACTTTTCATTATATTTTTCCTGGCATTTTCATTTTGTATTAAGTTATAGGGATTGAAAAACACTTTAATCTTAATATAAATACAATGTCTTCCATATTCTATCCATCCATATCTCTGTTCGTAAACATGAGCTGCTAAATTCTTAATGGGTTGAGGAAGATAAGCTAGCATTTTTACTAGGTTGTACATAAATAGGCATTCGTCTTGTTTAATGCATACATAGTGAGTTGCTGAAATCAAATAAAGAGATTGGTCAAGGTAGAAAACAACCAATTGCTTGAGAGAGAATGTGATTGTGGAATTCGTTAAACAAGTATAGAAGTGGTTTTAAGGATAAAGTTAACCTATTCCAAGCAAAATTCATCACATGCATCCTAAAGATGGGACATTGTTGCTCAAAACACTGAGAGGTGAAGTTCATTACTTTATGAATTTATAGCATGAATGCATGACTTATGTACTGCTTAGGAAAATGTTAGTTGACCTCTCTTAAACCCTGTCTTGTTATTGAGATTTTCTCCATTTTTCAATGCACTCTGCTTCATATAGTGATTGTAATTGCCATCACACATTCATAATCATTTGACGCATCATCATTCATGCACTCGCCATCATCTACCCTACCATACTTGTCAGTAATTCACTTTCAGGAAACAACATTTTCATCACATAATTGAAAATAACCCACTACATTAAGATCATACAATCATTTTGTCGCACTTTAGTCATAAGTCCTTGAGTTCAACCTCGGACCTCACCGAGACTACTCTGTTTAGACTCGCATATGGGTCTAAAGAGGAAATATTGCTTCAAAATAAACTATTCATCTCATTTAGGATTCAAAGCATGACATAAGGCTATCATATCATTGCATCATTTAGGAGCGCTTTTGCAGTCAACCGTCATCTATGTTTTCTACCCTATTTTTGCCTGTTTTCTTCATCCTATTCATTGTCTACTAGTCTTTTTTTCTTTTTCGTTCTCAGCTAATTTTCGATTCTAAGCCTATTGCTAAATTTTCAAACAATCGAATCCTCTTCAACAACTCTCCTCATAACTACCATCCGTTTAATGGGGATAATTTTCTTCGTTGATCCTAATGCATTCGGATGTATATTTGTGCATAAGGAAAGATTGGTTACATTACTAGAGAAAAAATCGCACCAAAGACATATGAACCTTATTTTGTTGGATGGGATGTTGAAACTCAGTGGTAATGACTTGGCTTGTAAATTCCATGGCAGAGGATATTAGTTTTAACTATATGTATTATTCTACTTCCAAGGAATTTTGGGATAGTGTAACTGAGATGTATTCTGATTTGGGAAATGAGTCACGAGTGTTTGAGTTAAACCTTAAATTAGGTGACATACAATAAGGAGGTAATTCGGTTACTCAATACTTTCACTCCTTAAAAAATATTTGGCAAGAACTTGACCTCTTTGATACGTATGAATGGAAGTATAGAAAACTATGGAAGATGGTCATATTTACTAATTTCTTGCAGGCCTCAATGTTGAGTTTGATGAGGTTAGAGGTAGAATTCTTGGAAAGACTACTCTTCCAACTATTAATGATGTATTTTCTGAAGTTCGCAGGGAAGAAAGCCACAGAAATGTTATGATTGGAAAAAGAACTGCTGATTCAATTGAAAGTTATGTGATGGTGATCGAAAATACTACAATGAAGGTTTTGAAGGGATCAAATCTCGCAGTGAAATCGTTCTCATGTGTGAGATCACCTTGTATCCCGCTTTTCGATTTTTACAAAAAACAAAATTTTTATACTAGACAGAATAGAATAAACACATAAACTAGCATGCTATTAGGGAAGGGAATAGAACGGTTCTTACCTTTGTAAATTCCCCAAGTGCCACGAACAATCCTCTCCAAGGTTCCAACGAACAAATCTCCAAACAGTCTTGATCACGAAAAACTCCTTGGGTAATCTCAAACACTACCACGAGAGTTATTTTGTTATTCTCTAGGATTTTAATAGAGGGATAGGTGGTATCCAACTATTCGGAGAGGGATAGGAGAATAAGGTTTTGGAGAGTATAGAGGATTTATAGCTTAGAGAAAATTTTGTACAATAATAACACTAAGGAGATTTATATTGTTAGAGTTTCTCTGCAATGAGAATTGTGTATTCAGTGCATTCACAAAGGGCCATAGGGAGGCTTTTATATAGAGAATGACCAAAGATCTTTCCTAATATATTTTCCTTTTCTATAATTCATTTAATTAATTAGTCCATTTAATTAAATAACACGTATTCAATTAATTAGTCCAATTAAAGAACACTTATTTAATTTTCATAATTAAATAACATTTATTTAATTTGCACAATTAAATAACACTTTTTTAATTTTGATTTGCACAATAATTAATAACTACTAATACATTAAACCCAATTTGTGTATAAATTTAATTATCATATACATCCCATGTATATGTGGAAAAAAAAAAACCTCTCTTTTAATTAATTTTTGTGAATCTAATTTACTTGAATTAATTAATTTGAATCTTATTCAAATATTACTTTTCAAATTGATTATAGATCATATCCATAATTAATTATATATTAATCACATTGATATATAGTTTCCTCAAATTAATTTGAACAATCAAACTATCCCTGTTAAGTATCCTCTAGTGAGCTAACGAGGGGAACTGGTGAATCTGAAGATCAGAAGCTCCAACGATATGCGTACACTCCACTAAAGACCTACAACTACACTCTTCTCACTATAGATATATTTATATGTCCACATATATAGACCAATACAACAAGTTAATCCTTCACGAGAGACACCACATAAGGGAACACTCATCCACTTACTCTCAATGAGGGAAGGAATGAATTCCATCTTGTATTCTTATGTTCCTAGCTCGCCACTCGGTCTCGTCCCCAAAATAGTAGACATATTGGGTCCATGAACTAGCCACCCTCACCCATGCAAATCAAAGGACAATTCCTCGTGAACAGGAATTCATAATATACTCAGGATTAAGACTAAGTTGCCTAGGTCATCCTATTGAAATAGAAACCTAGCTAGTCAACGGTGTTACATCTAGTGATTACTATTTCGCAGTCCAGTCTTATGCAAACTCATTGCATAGAATACCTCTACTTACATGTCACCTACACAAATGCGTTGGATCATTATGTTTGTATTAAATACAAAGTGGGTCATATCCATAATATTACCAAAATAAGATACCCAGCCTTATCCCTATATTATAGACCCTTTAAGTTGTATCTAAAACATTGATCCTTGTATGTCTCCACATATAGTTCAAGACTCATAAGACAGCCTTGGATGTTCATTTATTGGATTTAAGGTTATCTAGACAAAATAGACAATAATACAAAAAATGACATTTATTGATTTAACATATATAACTCTTTATTAATGATGGTCACTTAATAATAGTTACAATCTACTAGTTTTAGGGCATAAAACCCAAGAAACTCCCATTTGAACTAAAACTCTAGTCAGTGGATTGTACACAATCCAAAAGGCGAGATTATTGTAAATAAATACAATAAACTAGGGCATCCATATATCCATTACACATCTCCCACTTGCCTTAGATTATACAATATACATGTCTTGTAGACCTAGACTCTCTAGATGGCCCTCAAACACTTTAGCCCCACTGTAAGGGGATAGGCAAGTCTATATTTGGAACCACTTCCAAATCACTTAGGAACTTCCTTAGCCAAACTGCTTCCTTTACTGCTTCACAAGCAGACACATACTCAGATTCCATAATGGAATTTGTAATACATCTTTGCTTGGTGCTACACCACACTATAGCTCCACGTTTAGGATAAACATTGATCCTAATGTGGATTTCCTCGAATCATTGACAGTTAGAAAATCAGAGTCGGTGTATCCTATAAGGATCAAATCTTTAGTTCCATATACCAATTTGTAAACCCTCGTTCTCCTAAGATACTTGAGATGTTATTAACCATTGTCCAATGGTCTAACCCTGGATTGGACTGGTACCTACTGACAGTTCCCACTACATAAAAAGTGTTTAGCCTACTGCAAAGCATAGGATACATTAAGTTGCCCACAACTAAGGCATAAGGAACACATCTCATATCCTCAACTTCTTGAGGTGTCTTAGGACACTGTTCCTTAATGACAGTAAGGTACCCTACATCATAGGATATCATCCACATAAAGTATTAGAAAAGTTACTTTATCGTTGATGATTTTTTTGTACATTCAAGGTTCATCGACGTTTTAATCAAAACCAAAAAGATTTGATCACTGTATCAAATCTAATGTTCTGAGATCTGGATGCCTGTTTAAACCCATAAATGGATCGATTCAGCTTGCAAACTTTTTGCTCCTAACCTTGGGCTATGAACTACTCAGGCTGAGACATAAAGATATTCTCCTCAAGATTACCATTCAGACAAGCAGTCTTGACATCCATTTGTCATATTTCATAGTCATAATATGTGGCTATGGATAAGAGAATTCTTATAGACTTAAGCATAACAACAGGAGAAAAATTTTTCTCATAGTCAACCCCTTCCCTTTGGATATAACCTTTGCTACAAGTCTAGCTTTCAAGGTATGTACCTTCCCAACTACATCTCTCTTTCTTTTATAGATCCATTTACACACTATGGGTTTGACCCCTTCAGGTAAATCTACAAGTTCCCATACTGAAATGGAGTATATAGGCTCCATTTCAAGGTCCATGGCTTTGACCCATTGGTCTTTGTCTATGTCATTCATTGCTTGTTTATAGAACAATGGATCCTCAACACCATCATTTGGTATGACAAACTGAGTTTCTGTTAAACCCAAGTAACGGTCAAGTTGTATCACAATCCTCCCACTGTTCAAGGCACTTTCAATGATTAAGAAGAACGATAGGTGTTGGCTCTTTCATTAACTCTTAATGAAGGACCAGGTTCATCAACAACCCTTATTGATTCGTCAGTAGTTTCACTTAATACTACTTTACTATATGGTTTTATGATCTCTCATGTGGTCTTCCTCTAAAAATACAACATTTGTCGATACAAACACTTTATTTTCTTGAGAGTCATAGAATATATCAACTCTCGTTTCCTTAGGCTAACCAACAAATTGGTACAATCTTGAATGAGGTTCCAACTTCTTAGGATTTGTCACTAACACATACGCAGGATGCCCCCAAATTCTGAAGTAATGTAAACTCGGTTTATGCCCTCTCCATAACTCGAAAGTTGTTTTAGAAACACTCTTTGAGGGAACATTCTTCAAGATGTGAAATGCATTCTTTACTATATACCCCCAAAACGAGTAAGACAATTTAGCATAGCTCATCATAGAACGAACCATATTTAATAAGGTTCCATTTCTCCTTTCTGATACACCATTTTGCTGACGTGTCAGGTGCTAAGAGTTGGGATTGAATTCTATGTTTTATCAAATAGTCCTGGAATTCTAAATCCATGTACTCTCCATCCCGATCAGATCAAAGTGTTTTAATTGTTTTACCTAATAGGTTTTCAACTTTAGCCTTATACTCTTTGAACTTTTCAAAGGCTTCAGACTTATGTTCCATTAGGTATAAATAACCATACCTCAAATAATAATATGTAAAAAAGATGAAGTATTCATACCTCCTCTAGCCTTTACATTCATCGGACCACATAGATCCAAATCTATGAGCTCTAAAGGCTTTTTGGCTCTATTACCTTTTCTACTAAAAGGTCTTTTAGTCATTTTTTCTTCAAAATGGGATTCACGTGGAGGTAATGAATCACCTTCTAACTTGCTTGGAAGAACATTCTTTACCAATCTCCTGATCCTATCGAGATTTATTAGCCTAATCTCATATGCCAAAAGTATGTAACATTATTACTTGGAGAAGTTCATCACCTTTTTGTATGAGTATTAGCAGTTTTAAACATCTCATGATTTTGAAAGTGCTCTTGATTCAGTTGGTCTTCACACATATAAGTTGTCTTCTAATTTAGCTAAACAAATAATCACACAATTTTTCATAATGAACGTTTCATTTTAATTATAAAAAGAAACTTAGTATGATTGTTCAATTAAACAAGAAATAGAAACAAGGCTTCTCTTTATTTTGGGAACAATGTATAAGTTTTTCAAAAACAAAAATCTATTTTTGAAAGACAACTTAGTAGCTCCCACTGCATGAGCTGAAATGACGTATCATGTTCTAACCTTGAGCCTCATTTCACCCTCTTTTAGCTGCTGAAAGGAAATAATTTCCTGTAAAGAAGAACAAAAATAATTAGTGGCTCCTGAATCAAGTATCCAGGCATCATGATCATTTGTTGCTAAACAAGTTTCAGGACTAGTAAATCATATTTACCTTCCTTCTGATTCTTCTTCTCAGCAAGGTACTTAGGACAATTATGTTTCCAATGACCATCTACATTACAGTGAACATATTTCCCCTTGTCAGTCTTAGCTTTGCTCTTGCCTTTGCTAATAGCAGGAGCCTTTCCTTTCCCTCCTTTCTTTTTCTGGATCTTCTTAGTACCAGAAGTTAAAGGAACAGACTTAGTTCCAAAGGATGAACCCTTATAGAACTTTTTGGAATGGAAAACATTTGCCTCTTCTTCTACTAGTCCCTTATCTTTCATAAGAGACTGAAAAGTCTATAACTCGTTTAGAAGGGTAGTCAGATTGTACTAATTTTGTTCATTACCGCATTGCTACAAAACTGAAGAAAACTCTTCGGAAGAGATTCCAAAATAAAGAATACCTGACTCTTCTCGTCTATGATCGCACCATTCATTTTAGCGACATTAAAATGGATCATCAATTTGAGAACATGTTCTCTCACTTATTGGCTCTCTTTCATGCGTACATTATAAATGTATGTGAGGGCCTCGTGCTGGATCTGAGCAGGCAATTATCCAAACATTTCTTGGAGGGACTCCATGATCTGACATGCAGTAATCATGGCCTTATGCTTCTTGGTAAGAACTTCAGATAGACTTGCCAAGATGTAGATTCGAGCCTTCTCATTTTCCTTCGTCTAGCGGTCATAAGCATCCTTCAACGCTTAAGATACATTTTGAGTGAGGACTGGAGGACATTCCTCCTTTAAGAAAAATCGATAATCATCAACAACCAAAATCGTATTCAGGTTAGATTTCCATATTACATAGTTTTCACCAGTTAATTTCTCATTTTTAAGCAAAGATATGATTGTGGAAGACATGTTGAAACACATAACAATTAATCGACCTTATTAGTTGTCTTTATCATAACCTATTACTTAATTATCCAATCAATTTAGCAAAAACATATGTAATTATAGAACCCTAATTAAACTATTGATTTAAGTTTTTGCAACGAGACTTTAAAGGTTTGGAGCAACAGCCATTGAAGGGTGATCGACCACTACTCCTCTAAATTAAGACAATCTCAGCCAATCACTAATACCAAAATAACTCTTATTCCTATAGTTTTTAGCTACCATTGTTTCGGTCAAGGACTCATTAACTAACTTAATTCATCCCGTAAGTGTGACCCTCCCATTTTCGGATCCTAAAAGTATGCTTCAATAAGCTACTAAAGGGAAAGACAACTGTTCAAGATTAACCTAAGAATCCCTATCCATTGTTGGAGTTTGCGTTGTTCCGACCCCTATGATCAGGCTCTTCGGAGGAATGGTCGCTTCAGGAAGACATGCAGGCGGACCATAGGAATCTAACGGTGTAATCTAGTGGAGGAGACCGTAGGATACATTGACACGTGTCCCTCTCCCACTTATTATGAACACTTTCTCCATTCACCTTGTTATTGACCCATGCAAGCACTTTTCGAAGGGCGGCCGCGCCCAGGGCGACGTGAAGTCAAGCATGAATCTCACGGTGTGAACTCTTAGGGACGTGAGAGCTGAATTTTGATATATCACATATACCAACATGTTCCCACTAAAGTATTCTGATATTTTTAGGATTTTATTATACTTAGTTAAAACCTAGCTAATGAATTTATCTAACTCCTTTTAAATTTGCTCAATATAATATTTATATTGAATAATTTAACAATACTTGATTTCATTTATTAAACACTTTTAATAAAATCGATCATTTATTACATGCTTATAAAATATTTGCCCATCTCACCTTCCAGGTCGATTCCCAGGTGGAGTTTTCCATCAGCTTAAATACTCTATCCTAGACAAAACCTTCCTTAGACAAAAGTCTCTTATAAGCAATTATTTTATAAATTTAATCTTTTATTTAAAATTCATTTTAATCCTATTAAAACAAATTTAAAAGATTAACCTATTTTTAATCCCATTCGAAATGACATAAGTCAATTTTAAACCACTTAAAATAATTTGGACCTATGTTTGCATGCAATCAAAATTATAGATTTGAATCAATCTCATTAATACTATAACTCTTTAAAAATTAATGAATTATTTAAACCTATAAAAAATTTTAAGCATTCACATACATCATTCCACTATTTATTGGAACAATTTTAATATATAGTATGATGCATAGACATGCTTAAGTTAATCATACATCACTAACATAACACTTATATTATGATACATGAGCATGCTAATTCAATCATGTATCTATAAAATATAACCCTTTATATTTAATTATGATGTATGTACATGCTTATCCTAAGTTGGGTATTTTTTAATCTATATAACATATAATATGTAATGTGAATTCAAATATTAATTTTAAACATCCATCCAATGCATAATTAAACTAAACAAAAAAAATTAGACTAATTTTGGCACCATAATGTAAAATTAATTGATTAAATTAATATAAATAATATATTTATTTAATTATTTAATAGATTAATTAAAATTACAAAAAGAATTAGGTTAAAAAAACAGTTGAAATCATCTTGTGTGCGCGTCGTCACAGTCCGTCTAAATTCAGAGCGTTGCAACGTTGTGACTGCAGCTCAACGCCACTGCCTTTCAGCGTTGCAATGTTGCAATAACAACGTCATGACGTTGATCGGTAGAAATGTCTTGTTCTCCACAATTTCAGGTTCGAACTTGCCCCGAACACCTCCATTTGACCACGATCTCTTTAGCAATCATTACTCTATCGATCGACATGGACTTATAAACTTGAAACATGAATTAAATTGCCCAAAAAAGACAACAGGGCCTTACAATTTAATCAAATTAAAAAGTAATCTAGTGCCAAAATAGAAAATATCCAATTTTGCAAACCAATCATTCAAACATTCGATAATGCAAAATATGAAAACCCCCCTTTAAACGATTTAGTTTTCGAAAAATACAAAGAACGAAGATACAAGGAATTGGCTTTGATACCAATTGAAGGGATCTAATCCCACACTGGAGCATTCTCGTGTATGAGATCGCCTTGCATCCTGCAATTCGATTTTTACAATAAACAAAATTGTTATACTAGACATAATAGAGTAAACACATAAACTAGCATGCTATTAGGGATTAAAATAGTTCTTACCTTTGTAGATTCCCCAACTGCCACGAATAATCCTCTCTAATGTTCCAACAAACAGATCTCTAAATGGTCTTGATCATGAACAACTCCTTGAGTGATCTCCAATACTACCATGAGAGTTACCTCGTTATTCTCTGGGATTCTAATAGAGGGATAGGTGGTATTCAACTATTGGGAAAGAGAGATAAGAATAAGGTTTTGGAGAGTAAAGAAGATTTATGGGTTAGAGAAAATTTTGCACAATAATAATAACAGTTGTGTATATTCTAATATAGGGAGGTATTTATATAAAGAAGGACTAAGTATCTTTCCCAATATATTTTCCTTTTCTATAATTAATTAAATAACATTTATTTAATTAATTAGTTCATTTTATTAAATAACACTTATTTAATTAATTAGCCCAATTAAATAACACTTATTTAATTTGTGTAATTAAATAACACTTATTTAATTTTGATTTACACAATAATTAAATAACTAATTATACATTAAACTCAATTTAATGTATACATGTAATTATCATATACATCCCATGTATATATGAAAAAAAATCCTCTCTTTTAGTTAATTCTTTGTAAATCTAATTCACTTGAACTAATTAATTTGAATCTTATTCAAATATTACTTTCCAATTTGATTATAGATCATATCCATAATTAATTATATATTAATCACATTGTTTGATGGTCTCTATTACTTTGAGGAGGGTTCAACTAGTCATAAAAGAATTCAGGGTCTAAGTAGTGCTAGTTCTTCTTCTGTTAAAGAAACTATAATACTTTGACATTATAGATTAGGGCATCCTAATTTATTTAATTTAAAGTTATTATTTCCAAATTTATTTGAAGGAGTCGATTGTTCTGAATTTCAATTGGAAAATTGAGTTTTTGCCAAACATCACCAATCCACTTATTTACCTACACCTTACAAGGCTTCATCACCATTTTACTTAATTCATAGTGATGTTTGGGGACCGTCTAAAGCTTTGACTCATAGTGGTAAGCGATGGTTCGTAACCTTCATAGATGATCACACTCGTTTAACTTGGATCTACTTGTTAACAAAAAAAAAAGTTAGATGTAAAAGAGGTTTTTGTTCGTTTCTACAATATAATTGAAACACAATTTCAAACTAAAATTCGAATTTTACATTCTGATAATGGAATTGAATATTTCAATGAAAACCTCACTGATTTTCTACAAGATAAGGGAATTGTCCATCAAGCTACGTTTCGTGACACTCCTCAACAAAATGGTATTTTCGAGCGAAAAATAGACATTTACTTGAAGTCACTCATGCTCTTATGTTTTCTATGCATGTTCCAAAATATTTATAAGGTGATGCGGTCTTCACAGCTGCTTATCTTATCAATTGAATGTTGACTAAAGTTTTAAATTTTAAAACTCCATTGAATCACCTTAAAGAGTTTTTTTCTTACTGTCCGCCTGTTTTTTTATTTACCGATCAATTTATTTGGGAGTACTGCTTATGTTCATACTCTAAACTTGATCCTCGGTCTATTAAAGCATTTTTTTTTTTTGTTATGTCCCTCATAAAAAGGCTTACAAATATTTTAACCCTATGACCAACAAATATTTTAAAAGTATGAATGTGTCTTTCTTGGAAAATCAACCCATTTTTAGCAAAATTCTCTTCAAGTCATCCAACTTGGAAGATTATTTTTAGGACACTTCTTCTCTTCCTAATATCATTTGTCCTAAAGTGACGAGTTCTAGTTCCTTGATGCCAAAAGTGGAAAACTCTTCTTTAGAAGGAGAAACACAACAAAAAAAAAATGACAAGTTGAAATCCTGAACTTTAGTTTTATACTAGAAGGACCTTGAATCAAAAGAATCGAGACTAGACAGTTGACTTATTATAGTTCCAATCTAATGTTCCAATGAATGATTCTAAAGATCCAAGTAACATACAATCTATTCCCGTTTCTTCTATTTCTTCATCTCCTAATCCTAATTTACCTGTTGTCAGTGATCTTGATATCCTAATATCCCATAAAAAAAGGTACCCGTAAGTGTACCAAATATCTTATTGCAAGCTATCTTTTCTACCATAGGTTATCTGATAGTCATAAAGTCTTTAACTCTACGATAACCAATTTTGTCCAAGAAACATACAAGATGCCTTAAATGATTTGAATTGAAAATTAGCAGTGATCAAAGAAATGAATGCTCTAAAACAAAATTGTACATGGGACATAGTTGAAATACCAAAGGATAAGAAAATAGTGGGATGCAAATGGGTGTTCACTGTAAAGTGTAAAGTTGAAGGTAGCATTGAAAGGTATAAAGCTAGGCTTGTTGCTAATGGGTTCACTTAAATATATGGACTTGATTATCAAGAAACTTTTGCCTCTTTTGCTCAAATTAACTTAATTAAAATCCTCTTATCTTTGCAGTTAATTTTGATTGGTCACTCTATCAACTCGATATTAAGAATGCCTTTCTCAATGGAGATCTTGAAGAAGAGGTATTTATGGACTTGCCACCTGGTTTTGAGGTGAATCTCAAAATTAATAAAGTTTGCAAGTTAAAGAAATCGTTATATGGACTTAAACAATCACCTAGAACTTGGTTTGAACGATTTGGAAAAATAGCTAAGAATTATGGGTTCATTCAAATTCAAGTTGATCATACTATGTTTTATAAACATACCTGAAATGACAAGGTGGTTATTTTGATAGTATATGTTGATGATTTTATTCTTACAGAAAATGATGAAACAGGACTGACTATTGTGAAAAATAAACTAGCTAATGATTTCCAAATTAAGGACCTGGGAAGTTTGAAGTATTTCCTAGGGATGAAATTTGCTAGGTCCAAAAATGGCATCCTGGTCAGCCAAAGGAAATATATTCTGGATCTACTTGAAGAGACGTGATTACTTGGGTGCATGACAGTAGAAACCCCCATTGAGCAGAATTTAAAATTGCAAGTTGCAACAAAAAAGAAGGGAAAAAAAGAGGAAAATACTAGAGAATCCCGTAGTAGAAGCATTGTGAACACCCTGCATCCCACAATTTAATGTTTACATAAGCAAATTCATTATAATAAAATAGAATATCAACATGTAATATAACATGCTTTAGGGAAAAAGATTAGAACCATTCTTACCTTTGTAGATTCCCAAGCTTTACGAACAATCCTCTTTAAGTTCCAACGAACGATTCCTTCAACGATGTTGATCACAAACAGTTTCTTGAGCAACCTCAAACACTACCAAAAAAGGGTTTTGGAGAGTAGAGAGGATTCTCTTTATGGCTTAGGAAAAATTTTGCATAATAACATTTGTGTATTGTGTATTGTGAGTGTGTCCCAAAGGGGCCATAGAAAGGTCTTTATATAGAGAAGAGCCTAGCCATTTTTCTAATCCTTTTCCTATTTTCCATTTGCACAATTAATTAATTAAATAACATTTATTTAATTAATTAACACAATTAAATAACACTTATTTAATTTAATTTTTTCATTAATTAGATAACTATTTATACATTAAATCCAATTTAATGTGTATATATATATATATATATATATATTTAATTATCATAAACATCATATGTATATGTATAATACCTCTCTATTAATTAATTCTTTGTGAATCTAATTCTCTTGAATTAATTAATTGAATCTTATTCAAATATTATTTTCCAATTTAATTTGAATTATAGATCATATCCATAATCAGTTATATATTAATCATATTATCATATGGTTTCCTCAAATTAATTTGAACAATTCAAATCACCCCTCTTAAATATCCTCTAGTGAGCTAACAAGGGGACCTAATGGACCTGTAGATCAGAAGCTCCAACGATATGAAATTAATTGGCTAAACTCATTAACAAAGTTAATCAATATTCGTTAACTGTGGGTACACTCCACTAAAGACCTACAGTTGCACTCTTCTAACTACAAATATATTTCTGTGTCCACGGATATAAACCAATAACAACAAGTTATTTCTTCACGAGAATTCGTAACTCCAACTAGGTCAAATTACTGTTTTGCCCTTGGATTACCTCTGACTCCTTAAATACTAGTACTCCTCTAATGAACAACCAGTTTATGGTTCAACCAATAAATAAAAACCCCTTCTCGGGTCAATGAGAGAGTAAGACCCTTTTTTGAAGTCCTGGAGACATCTTAAGGAAACACTCATCTACTTATCCTTAAGACGGGAAGGATTGGATTCCATCTTGTATTATTATGTTCCAAACTCTCCACTCGGTCTTGTCCACAAAATAGTAGGCATATTGGGTCAACGAACTGACTACCCTCACCTATACAAATCAAAGAACAATCCCTTGTGAACAGGAGTTCATAATATACTCAGGATTAACTAGGTTCCCTAGGTCATCCTATTGAAATAGAAATCTAACTAGTTAATGGTGTTACATCTAGTGGTTACTATTTCGCGGTCTAGTCTTATGCAAACTCATTGCATAGGATACCTCTACTCGCATTTCAACTACAGAAACACATTGGATTATTGCGTTGTATCAAATACAAACTGGGTCATATCCATAGTGTTACCAGGATAAGGTACCCAGCCTTATCCCTATACTATAGACCCTTCAAACTGTATCTTGAATATTGATCCTAGTATGTTTCCACATACAGTTCAAGACTCATAAGACAACCTTGGATGTTAGCTTATTGGATTTAGGGTTATTAAGAAAAAAAAATTAACAAATAACACAAACAATAACATTTATTGAATTAACATTTATAACTCTTTTTTTACGACGATCAACTAATAATGTAACGACCCAGATTTGTACGCATACAGGAAATTAAATGTCAAATAATAAGCAGGACGAAATTTTATTTAAAAGGGTGGAAATTTAGAAGGAAAAAAAATGAATAATTGGAAATTGGAAATTTATTGGATTAATTGGAAAATTATTCATTATCCAAAAATAATGAATGAGGGAGCAGAATCATGGAGGATTAATTAGAAGTTGGACGCTAGCTAATTCAGGAGACAACAGGCAGTAGATAACTTTTTATTTGGGCACTGCTCATTGGAAGAATTGGAGGTGAATTAATTGCCCATATACTCTTAAAATTTGAAAGAGTTAAAAAGAGGAAGTGAAATCCACAAGCAGTGAAGGTAACCACGCATGAAAACTAGCGAGATTGGAGAGAACATTGAAGAGAGCAAGAGTAAAAAGAGCGTGATTCTTAGCGAGACAGTAGGAAAGAGCGGGAGCAAAAGCGAAAGCGAGAGCAAGAGCGGGAGCAAGAGTGGGAGCGAGAGCGGGAGCAGGAGCGAGAACGAGAGCAAGACCAGCGAGAGCGAGAGCAGGAGCGAGAACGAGAGCAAGACCAGCGAGAGCGAGAGCAGAAGTCGCGAGAGCCAAACCAGCGAGAAAGCTAGAGAGAGTGAGATTCTAAGAACAAAGAGAGCGAGATTTGGACAGAAGCGTGGATTATACGTTGAATTTGGCCACGATCTTATAGATTATACATAGAAAAACCGTAAAATTGAATACAAACAAAGAATGATGACGTAAGGGCAAACATTAGCCAAGATTAGGTGTCTTATTGAGAGAAATCCTTAAACCCTAAGTAATTTTAAAGAAGCCACATGTAAGATGATTTGTCACACTGAGAAGAGCTGAAAACTACTATAAATAGGACCCTTTGCCGAAGATTTAACCCATTCTCAAACAAATCTCAGTAACAAAGAATCATGTGAAAGAGCAAGTGTGTGTGAGGAAGTTTTGTGAGGCTAAAAGAGAAAAACTCGGGTAAGGTGCTGCCCAAATTTCCTTCTAGTTTAAAAAGGGAAAGCTCTACAGATCAAATCATAAAGAATAATAAGGAATAACTAGATCACAGTAAGTAGTTTATCTCACCCTCTCTTTAAGTGTTCTATGGTAGTGTACCTTTATTATGTTGCATGGTTATGTTAATTGTTATATTGCATTACATGTTTAGAACATGTTTCTCTACAAGGGACCCCATGCATTATGTTTGTTCACGATTACATTAAAATCAAGTTTTAATTAGGTGTAAGTTATGCTTCCAATCTAATCTTACGTTTATGTTAATGGTTGATGTTGGATGCAACTCTGGCCCTACTGACTATATGACCCGCTAATCATTAGATGGGTTAGTTTCCGCTTAAGTCC
Organism: Benincasa hispida; assembly: GCF_027475165.1. Classification (NCBI taxonomy): domain Eukaryota; kingdom Viridiplantae; phylum Streptophyta; class Magnoliopsida; order Cucurbitales; family Cucurbitaceae; genus Benincasa; species Benincasa hispida. The sequence continues at coordinate 39,155,965 of NC_143478.1, forward strand.
TCATCTTCCTATCAGGGCGGAGAAATTTATGCTTCCAGGGCTAGCAGGGCATGTATGGTTGCACCCCTACAGGCCTAATCTTACGTTATATTTATGCTAGGGACTAGCAGGGTATGTATGGTTGCACCCCTCTAGTCCAATATTATGTTTATGCTAATGGTTGATGTTGGATGCGACTCTAGCCCTACTGACTGCATGACCCGCTAATCATCAGTTGGGTTAGTTTTCGCTTAGGTCCTCATCTTCCTATCAGGGCGGAGGGATTTATGTTGGAAGCATAACCGACCACCACATGTTATTATACGTTTTCGATCCCAACCATATGTTTTCATGACATGTTGCTTGTGATTGTGCATTTGGTCACTACCCTATGTGAGAACTACTTACTGGGTATATTATATACTCATCCTATATTTTTACAGACTTTGTAGGTAAGGACACAGCATAGATGGCAGAATTGGACGTCGCTCAAATGGCCAACCATCAAACTCACTATTATAGGCATATGCATTTTGTACCACCACGCTAATGTTTTATGGATCCTGATGTTTTGATAAATAAATTTTTTATATAGTTTTTCTATCTAATTAATAAAATTTAGATATGTTCTTTGAAATTTTCACCATAACTCATCTCATGATAGAAAAGTCTAAGTATGCATGTCGTAGCGGTCGGATCATAATGTGTAAGGATCCGGTCGTGACAAATAAAGTTTACTATCTACGAGTTTTAGGACATAAAACCCAACAAAGACTTGTGGAGAAACTTATATACCTTTCTCGCACACACCTGGATATTGCCTTTGCAGTTAGTATGATAAGTCAGTTCATGCATGCTCTTGGATTAACTCACTTTAAAGCAATTTATATGATTCTCATATATTTGAAGGGTGCCCTAGGAAAGAGCATATTGTTTAAGAAGCATGGCCACTTACATGTTGAAGATTACATTGATGCTGATTAGGCAGGTAACATCACTGATAGGAGATTTACTTCTGGATATTGCTCCTTTGTTAGAGGGAATCTAATTACATGGAGAAGCAAAAAACAAAGTGTGGTGGCTAGAAGTAGTGCATAAGCAGAATTTAGGGCGTTAGCCCATAGTATTTGTGAGGGTATATGGATAAGAAAATTTCTAGAAGAACTACAATTCTCTCAGACAATGCCCATACGTACTTATTTTGACATAATGAAACAATCTTCATTGCCCATAATCTAGTCCTTCATGATAGGACAAAATATATTGAAGTTGATCGACATTTCATAAAAGAGAAGATTGATGCTGGAGTTATCTGCATTCCCTATCTTCACACAATAGAACAAATTGTTGATGTATTAATTAAAGGTCTCTCCAAGTGGCAATTCAACAATTTAGTTGACAAGTGGGCAATGAATGATATCTTCACCAACTTGAGGGAGTGTCAATTATTTTCATTTAATCAAATATATTCTTTGTATTTATTTTAATTATCTTTTTTCTCATTTTGTATATTTTTTTTCCCTTATTTGTATTGAGGGTTTCTTTTATTTAAGAAATCTCTTTCTCCTCAAAGAATATGAAAAAATAAGAGTAATATTTAAATAATAAAATATAGTATAATAACTCCCAATTAAGAAGTATTCTACGTATGTTGGAGGGAAGTTATAACTTCCCCTCCCTCCACCCATCTCTCAGTGAACATAAAATAGAGGAAGTTTGCAGAGGAGTAAATCAGTATGTTAATGATAAAAAAGAATCTCTACAAAATTTCTCTTAAAACTCTCTCACAAGTTCACTTCCCCTTCCAAATTAAGGAGCTTACACATCCTTAATTCATTATTCGGAGAATAGCAAGGAAACCAAGTGGTAGTGTCCAGATGAGTGTTCTGTTCGTGATCTTCTTGTATGTTAAGTTCGAGGGAGAATTTCGCATAGAGAAGTTCGAGACTGTTCGTGATTTGCAAAGAAGAACTAATTGAAGACAGTCTTCAAGGGTTAGTTTTTCTCATCCCTATTTCTTCTTAAAAGGCATGTTGTATAATTAAATTGTTTATCCTATTTCCATTGGTTTTTCTCTATTTTTGAGTTTTCAAAATTGATTGATACACTACGTTCACATGTTTCTGCTAAGGAATTTAATTCCTTCAATATATAAATAATCGAAAAAACACAAAGTAAAGAAATATACCTGAATCTTTCAATAAATTTAAAGACAAAAGTGAAAATAAGTGCACAAGGTTATTTAGGTGAACTTCTATAACTAGGTAGATCTCTAACGATATCATATAATATAAGTGTAAGTATATACCCTAACCTCTACTCTATGGTATGTTCTATACACATCTAATGTACATATAAGTATATAACCTAGTTAAGCCCCCACCCCCGTGGAATGTTAGACATTTAGCATTGAGGAAAAAATGTAGGAATTGAAATCCTAAATTTCAAAATAATTAGAACCAACAATTGTTAAGTATATCGATTAAAAAATAGCACATCAATAGAAATAATTATATGTAACTATTAAATGAAGATTTTTTAAATCTTCCATAGTCTAAGACTTATACACTGAAAAAAGCATTGTGTGTCTTCATGTTCTTCATCTTCGTACACCTATGTCTCCCTCGACTTTTTCCTTTGATGATCTTTGTCTACCTCTCATTCTTGCTCTACATCCTACCTAACAGGGTTGTTCAAATTACCCAACAACCCGGACTACCCAATCCAACTTGGGTTAAACCTTTTCTATTTTTGTTGGGTTGATCAAGTTATATATATCAACTTATTATTTATTATTATTATTTTTTTTTTTTTTTTGTCATAAAATAAGTTTGATTCGGGTCGCGGGTTAGATTTGGGACACGTCAACTTACATCTTCTGAAAAATAAGTTGGATGGTTACCTTATTGAAAAGGGGGCAAATTTAGAAACATGAACAAATCATTTTTTTGAGTCGCTGAAGTTCAAGTCCCGGCGTGCATTTGATTCATCCTATGCAGGTTGAGAAGGAGATATCTGTTTATTTCTTCAGAGATTCAATTCGCGACCGTTCAGCAGGTAAGTTATCACGAAAAATTTACATGAATTGACCACATTTCAATCAATTGCATTGCCAATTGTTCTCTCACTCTTTCATTGTCTTAGATGCCATAGCAAATTAGATGTTGTTGTTGCAAATTTGAAATTGATCCTTTTGAGCATATCTCTGTTTACCATCAAAGCCGAAATTGATATCTTTTATTTTTCTTCCTTTAGGGTTTACTAAAAGTTCTAATCAGCATGACTTCATGAATGTTAAGTAAGGGTAGAGATTGAAATCATTTTAGAAAATTTTAAATAGAACAAATCTCCAAGCATTAAGAAAAGCTGATGCCCATTTTCCTCCGTCTAGGGGGTGGAGAAGAAAAAAGGTAAGATGAACCAACCAAAACAAAAAGGTGGGGGGAGGGGGGTCCTCCACAATAGACAATGAGCATAGGTAAAATAGTGTGTCAGTCTCTTCCTTTCCCATCAAACTTTGAATGATTAAACACTATCTCCATTTTATGAACTTATATTATTGTCACTTGATATTTCAAATTTCTGACCTTTTAGTCGAAGATGCTATGCTTTAATTAGTAGAAGTCTACTCAAGTTGGCGGTGTAGGTTGTTTATTATATTTCTTGTAAAAAGGAAATGGAACATGTAACAAAACATAGTATGTGTTGCATATTTTGATTTGTGATCATTGCCCTTAGTTAATTTTGATGGATGTTTCTTCATCCTAATTCGCAGGTGTTCATGGATGCATATAGTTTAAAACACTACAATTATTTCAATTAACTTCTTTCTTTTACTGATTTATATCGTATGTATTGATGGATGTTAAGGTTAGTTTCTTTCCTTAGATGACTGATCATATACAGTTGGTTAGCTTCTTTTCACATCATTTTCGAGCTGGTGTCTTCTGTTTGATGAGTTTGGCCACATTATTTATGTGATTCATCAGTTACCCCATCCCTTGGTTCTTATAAAATCAGTGATCAATGTTAAACATTTTTCTGTAGCATGAGTTTTCTATTGAAATTATGTAGGTGACGTGTTAAATTATTGGAGATATAATGGCAAGAACATAAGATGAAGCAAAAGGGGAAGTAGATGAGATAAGTAGTTAAGCTGGAAGTAATTTTATCAATGTAATTGATTCATTAGAAATTATTCCAGTCATGTTGACAGAGTTACTAGTTTTTAATCCCTGAACACATCTGTAAACTGCAAATTGTTTTCTATTAGAATCGAGTACCCAAGAATGTCATTTTATATTATTGGAATGTCTTAAATCTGATATATGGTACTTCAAATGACTAAAGCCCCATTTGGTAACCATTTAGTTTTTTTTGTTTTTGTTTTTGAAAACTAAGCATATTTCATCTATATTTCTTATCATGATTTGCATCTTTCTTAAGTACAATGGTTGAATTCTTAGTCAAATTCCAAAAACTAAAACAACTTTTTGAAATGTACTTTTTTTAGTTCTCAAAATTTAGTTTGGTTTTTTAAATCATTGGTGAAAAGTAGATAACAAAGGAAGAAATTTGGAGGTAGAAATAATGTCCATAGGCTTAATTTTCAAAAACTAAAACTAAAAACAAAATGGTTATCAAACGGGGTCTAAGTTATTTACGTATTTGTCATCATTACATTATTTAAGTTTATGACCCTAAAGTTTAGAGAAGTGTACTATATATAATTCTACCCTAGAGGTGCCTTAATTCTGTAGTCAATATTATTCTCTCTAATAAAAATGTTCTCACCCTGTCCCATGGATGTTGCTAACACGGTGTTAGTGAATCACGTTTTTTATTTATCTTTGATTGTCGATTCTTCACGTATATGAACTTTTAGCACTGGTTTGTAGTAACTTTTGACAGCAAGTTCGAAGATGGTGTGATGGCAGAAATCAAGTTTTTTCCCTCTATTTGAAGGCAATGATGAGAAGCTACTTGATGCCAGGATAGATAATAAGTTGTCTCATTCCATCATCTTCTTGTTTTACAGATGTTTGGCAGTTGAAATCATATGTTAAATGAAAGCTCGTCATTGTTTACATCCTCCCTTTCTGCTCCATCTTTTCTCTTCCCACTCTTCAACAGAGTAGTTGAAGACTGAAGAGTTTGTTCAAATTAAGGGAGTCAAAAGAAAGTCAAGCTCAATCTGTCATTTTCATCTAGTTATGGTGGTCAAGCCCATGTGAGCCATGATTTCAAAAGGTACAAAAGTTTTTTTTTTTTTCCCTTTTTTTTTCTTTGGATGACAACTAATAGTCCATCAATGGCTATCCATCCAACAAGAAATGTGGAAAATGAAACACAATTGCCATTTTTAACTCAAAAGCATGGTGGTTGAAGTAATTTTGAAAGCTTTGCACCTCATTTTGTCAAGGTTTTGATTATGCTAAAGAGTAGGGCTTTTGCATTTGTTCAAAAAGGAAATCTCTTGTATATAATTGTGAGAAAACTTGGGATAAGAACAATGAGATTACAAACAGAACAATATAACAGGGTTGTTAAATTACTTTTTTGTCCAAATTTAAAGTTGTGATACTCATGAATGTAGAATTGAACCATACTAGTCTATTATTATGTACATTGTATGAAGAATTGCCAAAGTGTTCTTAATAGCATCCTCCTCTCTATTGTGGATCTCACTAGTCATTAGTGGGTGTGTTTTCAGGAAAAAATAACAATTCAAATTCTTATTGTAGACATCTTATTCATGAAAATAAAGCATGAAAAACAAGTTTTGAAAAATACTTTTTTTTTTTATTGCATTAATAATGAGGGTTTGAACCTAATAACAATAAGAAAATGAATAGATGTCTTCATTGAGACGTAATGCTTATATTGGCTAAAAAGACTGACTACTTAATTTATATTATCACAAGGGGAATAAATATATCATTTTAAATAATAAAAAGGGGATTTTCAAAAATAGAAAAATAAGGAAAATTACTTACACAAGATAGCAAAATTTTAATTTTCTTTGATAGAGGCTGACTGAGACGGATAGAAGTCTATGAAACATCAATGATAGAACTGATGGAAGTTTATCACTTATCACTTTTTTTTGTTATTTTTGTAAATAATTTGACATTTTTTCTATCCGTGAAAATTTTCTTAATGAAAAAAGAGTTTTAATCTAAAGTTCTATATAAATAAATAAAATAATATAATATGATGTTGTTTGAACTACAGCTATCTTTTTGTAATCGTTTTCAATAAAAATGTGTAAGGTAATATGACAAATATTTCTTTTTTTTTTTTAAGAAAATTATTTCTTAGGTGTAACAAGAGAGGGATTAAATGCACTTAATAATCAATTTGATTCTTATTAATTTTAAAGAAAATCGCTTGAAATAATTTATCTAAGTCTTTTTCTTTTCTTTTCTTTTCTTTTTTTTTCTAAGCCAAAATAAGTGAGACTAAAAAGACAACAGTCACATATGTAGCGGAACATAAGTCCACTTAGTATTGTTGTTATTATTATTAACAGAAAGCTTGTAAAAAAAATACAAAGCTTAATATGTCATATCAGTATTTTGTTGAGATAATTAGATAAAAGTATAATATAATGTTTAATATTCAAAACATTCGAGTACAACTACTAAATTTTAAATTCACTTCATGACAAATATCACAATTAAATCCAAAAAAGAAAAGGAGAAAAAAGGGTAAAGTTTCTATTGCATCTTGTTCGCTAATTAAAAGAAATAAAGTAAAAAAAAATGGGGTTGGGGGGAAAAGATCCAAAAGGGAAAAATGAAATATTTTTACAAAAATATATATGGGTAAGGTAATATACAACCAAACCATTTGAATTTCCCCTTAATAGTTAAGAAGCGTTTGGGGCAATGAGTTAGTTATTTTATTATAGTCTTAGGTTATTATAGTTGGGTTATGATAGTTTATATTTGGGGCGTAGATTATTTTAGTTTGAATTATAATAGTATGTGTTTAAGGTGTAAACTATTTTAATTTGAGAAGAAAATAGTAAACACCGTAGAAAATAATAAAAAAATTATAAATGTTAAATAGTAAAATCTGTAGCAAATGATAGTTTTGAAATAGTGTTAACGGTAGCTAATTGGAAGTTTTGAAATAGTTTTTAATTATTATATTTTGATGATAACTCTTGTCCCAAACGCCTCTAAAAGAGCGTTTGTTGGTTATTATAATCTTAGATTATTATAATTGGGTTATAATAGTTTGGGTTTACTTTAGGTATAGATTATTTTAGTTTAGGTTATAATAATATGAGTTTGAGTTGTAAACTATTTTAGTTTTGAGATGGAAATAATAAAAATTGTAGCAAAGAATATAAATGTAAAATAATAAAAAAAAAACTGTAGCAAATAATAAATACACTATAGCTAATTGGGGAATATAAAAAAATAGTTATTGTAGCAAGAGGTGATTATTATAGTATTAGGATAATCCTTATCCCAAACACACCCTAACTTTTTATTCTAAATACTTTCTTTTGTAGATAACACGTAATTCAACTTTCAATTTTGTGAATATATTTTCACATTTTAAATTGAAAAAACTAATAGAAAAAGATTATAATTGCTTTTGTATAAGTCAGGACTAAATATAGAATTTAAGATTTATTAAAAAATACTTAAACTAAAAAATTGACCATTTAAAATTTAAAAAAAAAATAAATTAAATCGGTCTAAAGTACAAATGCCAATATAATATTTTAGCTTGATCTTTCTTTTTATTTTCTTAAAAGAGAAAAAGGGAAAGTATAAAACTTCAGGTATATATTTCTAGAGAGAGTAGAGAAAGTACAGTGTAAACTCAATCTCATCGTACTTTGCTAAGGGAACTTAATGATTATAACCTCATAAGTCATAATCCCTCTCAAACTATTTAATATTATATTCCTTTCATTTTATTGTATCTTCTAGAGTGAATTAGTTGAAATTACATGTATTGTACTTATTTCATCACGTTGAAAATGAAATGTAGATATATAAGTTGAAAAAACTATTCAATCTAAATCTCGATCCCACACAAACATTTAAAAAAATCACACAATTTATGTTAAATGATAAGAGAAAAAAAAAATAACATACCTAAATTTTTTAAAAAAAAAGTGATTTTTTTTATGTTTCCTTTTTTAAAGTGAAATAGATATTAGTTAAAGATAAAATATGATTTTTGAAGGAAAAAACATTCCCTTAACCTGGAGTAGATATTAGTTAGAGATTAACTTCGATTTTTTTCTTTTTTTATTTTGATGATTTGATCATCTTCTTAATTTCAAACTTTGATTTAAACTAATATATTTTTAAAATTTTTGTGATAATTATTTCTTATTCTATTAAAACTCTTTTTATTGCATGATTTGATTACTCTCAAACTTTAAAATTTAAAATCAAACCAAAATAACTGTTTTATTTTTTAAACAAATTCTTGATAATAATCTCTTAGTTAGTTTTTTAAAAAAATTTATTTTAATGATTTGATTATCTTGCTAATTTCAAACATTGATTTAAATCAAGATTAAAAGATGTCGTGATAATTTTTTTATTCTCTTAATTTTAAACTTTAATTTAAAACAAGGTATTATATTTTTTTTTTCGTTACGATCTTATCTATATTATATTTTTAATTGATTTGGAATGATTGTCCTTCTTATTTCAAACTAAATTTTGATTTCAACAAAAATATAATTTTTTTCTAGGCAAACCGAAAACCTAAAAACTTAAACTCTTTTAATTTACAACGATTTTTTTATTTTAAACTTTATTTTAATTTTTTATAAATTGGTGTGTACTTACAATAAATTTTAAAAGAGAAAAAGAAAATAACAAAAACATGTAAAGTAAAAATTCTTATAAACCCGTAAACTCATTGGTGTGCATTTGCAAAAATTAAAACATAGAAGAAAAACTACAAAAGCATTAAAACAATCACTCACTTCTCTATCACATTGTCGGCGACTAAATTGTTTGAACTTTGAGAAATTTTTTGAACCTCAAGAGCATTGTCTTTTCTCCATATGATGATCAACAAGTGAATCTGTTATTTGTATAGAAAAAAAAACTTTTGAATCATATAAAAAAGTTATATTAAAGCACTCTATATGTTGTTACAAAATCCTAAAGTAAAAAAAAAAAATGAAAAAGAAGACATACGTTAATCAAAAGAGGGAGGTGATATCTTAACAGAAAAATTATACTTCACAAAAAAAAAAAAAAAAAAAGAAACATTGGAAAAGATGTTATTAACGAAATAAAAAAAAAATACCTACAGCAAAATTTCTATAAAAAAAAAAAAGAAAAGAAAAAAGAAAACAAATGAGTTAGAGAGAGCTAGTTAGCAGGAAAAGAGAGAGAGAGAAGATACGAATGAAAAAAAGGAGATGTTGAAATTGTAAACCCCAAACTCTATTTTCCCTACTTAAGTATGTTGGTGTGTTAAGTAAGATTAAGCTTATGATCATATTATGTTTGTAGGGAAAGGCTTGAGAATGCTAAGAAAGAAAAGAAAAATGTTCTAAGTGTTGATTACCAAGGGTTCTCGAGTATAAGTGTAAGTGAGCTTGGTTAATGGAAGGAAATTTGGCTTAAGTGTGGAAGCCAAGATGTGTTGGCTAAGTAACATGTTGAGGTTAGAAGGACATGGACGCACGTGCGGCATGGGGCAAGGTTGCCTTAGGCGATGTGGCTATGTGCGTATGATGGCCAGGCGAAGTATGCAGGCAAGTAAGCCATGTGATGACCACTAGATCAGGCAATGGCGTAAGAGGTGCTGAGTCGTGCACTGGCTGAGTAGATGTATGTGCTGACTATGCCTTGTGATGATGAGAGTTTTGAAGGACCATGCATTGGTGATTAAAGGAAGTTCTCAGCTTAATCACCGGCTTAAATAGGCCAACTGTTGAGATTAGGAAAATTAAACCCACTTAGTGAGCGAGTTGACAGCCTAAGGATGAAGTAAGGCATGCAGTTCTTAGTATAAAAGGAAAGCTTTCTTTTCAGGCATTCAGTTTAACCATTCTACTCGTGCAAAAGAGGAGTTTCCAGAGCTTATTTAAAGGTTGGTGAGTGTTGTCAAGGCTCTTAAGCTGCCAGAAGAAAATTCATGAGGAATCAAATTGATATTTAGAGATTTTCTCAAGAAGGTCAAGTTCTCGAGTGACTAAGAGCAAAGTGTGAAGATTGAAGGTTTCCAGACAGACTAAGAGGAATTTGAAGCTCAAATTTTAAGCTAAGCAAGTTAAGTCATTTATAAACAAGTTTGTAGAATGAAAGTTTCCAAAATAAGGTATGGAAAAGAGTTATTCAAGCTTAAAGTTGAATCAGGAAATTTTGGTTGAATAAGCAGGTAGCTGCAATCATTGAACAAGCAGACAGCTCGACCGGGCAGGTTGCAGGTGCGCGCAAAGGCAAGGTGAGTGTAAGGTGTGTGCTAGGTTGCACGCAAGGGGCTATGCGAGCGTGCACGCGAGGCGTTGAGAACAGGAGTGTTGGGTGTGCGTTGTAGTGCGCGACTGTGTTAAAGGAGTGTGCGACTGTGTTAAAGGAGTGTGCATTGATGCATAGGGTGGCTCGATGGCCACATAGCTTAACAACTTCATCTAAGAAATTTTCTATGTGTTGAATGAATGAAGGAGGTATGTGTTGAGATAGGATAGGATATGATATTTTAAGTTAAACGTGAAGTTTGTTTAAGTGACTTAGTCTCACAAGGGGACTAATAGCATTGACCGAACATGTTTTATCATTTTCGCAAGGTTAACGGCAAGAGGGAAGACTTATCAATCTTAGAAAGAAATCCAAGGCTGTGAGTGACAAAATTAAGTGTTTTATAAATACTTTAGTAGACGCATGTTTGCTTAAGGAACTAGTTTTCATACTTGCTTTTATTTCTAAGTATGAATGTGATAATTTCTAACCAAACTAGTTTTCCAAGAATTTCCTAAACGCATGCTTAGTTTAAAGTTCCATGAATGCATGAATTTAAGTATTTCTACACTTTATGTTATGAAGCATGTGTTAGTAGTTCATGTTATAAGGTAAAAGATGTTTAAGCAAATGATTTATGTTACTTATGCTTTCAAAGTATGTGTTATTCCAAAGCATGAGTTTTATGATTATTATAAACCCGATACTGAAGGACTTTTAGAAGGTATTTAAGAATGTTTTAATGATGAACTCGATACTGGAGGACATTGAGAAGGTATCCAGACTATAGTACCTAAGGTATGATAGTACTTAGTTATTACTACGTGCACGTAAGTAGAGATGGTGTTGGTTGTGTTGAGATCACTCCACACCAACAAAAGGTTTGACTTTGAGGGATTGAGTAAAAGGGTTCTCTCTCAACTAAGGAATATGTTATTTAATGTTTTCCAACAATTTCACGAAGTTTTAAGTATGAGTTTGTTTGGTAGTTTACAGTATATATGTTTTATATGGTCATTCACTGAGATAGTAGCTCATTCTTTCAAATGTTTTCCTTTTCTTCAGGTAGTGATTATCTCCCCAGAGGTTAGCTACCCCATTGCTTTGCCACTCAAGGACTCAAGTTAAAACTCAAGACAGAAGTGAAGTTTAGGTGTTTATCTTAGATATGTCTTGCATATGTTATGTCCATGTTTTGGGACTTGTAAAAAGTTTGGGACCCACTAGGTTTTAGTATTTGTAATTAAGTTTATGTACAACGTGTATGCTGAACCTTGGGCATTCAAGTTATTTTACCAAGTTATAATCAGAGTTGTTTTGTGATGTTCTATTGTTTCAAGGTTGTTTAAGTAGATTAAGGAAGTCTAGATGGGTAGTAATTGCCATGAAAGGATTGATAATTACTGTCATCACATTCTTTTTGTGATTAAGAGGGTAATCTGGGAGGGAGTGTGATAGAAATTATCTATTTATAAAGAAAATTTAGATCTTAAATCATAATTTGATTTGATTTTTTAAAAATTCCTTTATTTGACGTGAAATAGATACTATTAGTGATAAAATGTGTTTTTTTTTTAAAAAAAAAATATGAATAAGAGATTAGATAATAAAATGTGATTTGTTTTATTATTATTATTTTTTTTTATCTTTATATAACTTTAGATATTAAAGAAAAATGTGATTTAAAAAAATCATGAATAAGAGATTAAAATATAAAATATGATTTAAATTTATTTATTTTTATTTAATGTACTGGAGATATTAATAATAAAATAAGATTTTTTTTAATCATTTAAATGTGAAATTACGAAAAATATCCCAATGACCATCCATTAAAAGGGGTAAAAGGGAAAATCAAATGTTTCTCTCGTAACACCTTTTAATAGTATAGATATCATAAATTACAAAGTTCAGCCATAGTCATTTTAAAAAAAAATAAAAACATATTTGTATACTGTTTTTCTAAATAAATATATCATTCTAATTAAAGTTATAAATGATTATTTTACATGACCTAATTTAAGAGAGTAGAGTAATTAAATAAAATATTACATATAGTTAAAAAAAAGCAACCAGACAAAGCAAACGAAATATATTTTAGGCTAAATCACAAGATAATTTTTGAATTTTGTCATTTGTTTCAATAATTAAGCTAAGACGACATCCGAGTGAGACAAATCCTGAGAATATGGTAGTATGATTAAAAAATGCTTAGAAAGATATGATAGTTATTACTTATATCAACATGATGTACCTTTATACTTGTTGTTTTAACATACCGAAAAAGACTCATGTTAGTACATGAATGATATTGCAATTTCCAACTTTTGAAAAAATAAAGATATTTTTTTAATTGAATGAGAGAGTCGAGAATTTTTCTTTAACCTATATATCAAAATGATTTTAACATCAGATCACTTTTGTTTGATATACCCGACCCGTACTTTTGGACTTTTAATGTCACTATTTGTCTAATAAATATACTACATCAACTACATTGGTTACATTAATAATTGAAGGGCTGAAAAACCATTCCTAATTAAAGTGGAGAATTAAGGAGTATAATTAAAAATTAAAAAGGTTTTAGAAACAAAAGAGACATTTAAGTAATAAAATAGGGGGAAATGAACCTAAAAGAGAAGAACAAATGTATAAAATAGAGAGAGACAGCGCCCCTAAATTGTAAGTCAGTGTTTGGTTTAACAACTTTTTTGGGTCAAAGTAAAGCATTGTCCTGTCTGCACCTTCCTTGTCCTTTTTGGTTTTTTCAATCACTGCCTGAGGGACCCCTTTCTTTTCAAATTTCATTATTATTATTTTTTTAATTTCTTTTTTACCTTTATACCCCCTAATATATTGGGATTCTGTTTTCTTCTTTCATTTTTTAGGTTAAATTATCCAAAAATACTCGGTTAGTTTCAATTATACTCTTTTAACATTTGAAATTTGAATTTTTTTTCCTTTCAAAACAATTCTGCAAGGGTTTTACTATTAAATTCATAGACTAAAGAGTTTGTGTATGTGTTGTTTAAATGAACAAATCTAAATACGGGAAAAGAAAGAGGAGATTTTATCGTTAAGGTACAATGAAAAAATCACAAACGAAAAATTGGTGGCATGAAGTTAAAGAAAGGAAAATGACAATATGTATAGTTAATATTGCATCACGTTTCTTTATTTTTATTCATGTACGTGTTTAGATGTGTTTCACATAAACAAATACAAATTTTCCTGTCATGAATTTAACAGAAAACAACCTACGAAAGTTGTTTTGAAACAAATTTCAAACTTAAGGGTTTAAATAGAAACGTTTAAAAGTTGGAGAGTATAGTTGAAACCAACTCATAGTTAAGGGTTTTTATAATTTAACATTTTTTTCTTTTTTAAACACAGCCTAAACCCATAAAAATAAAAGTTGAAAGAGCAATTTAGATATAATTATTAAAGTATCCCTACTAGTATTTTAAAAGACTTAAAAAGTAGGTTGTGTGTATTTTAGCTGATATTAACAATAGCTTATGATTTTTTTAAAAATTTTATTTTTCAAACTTAATGGAAGACGACAAACTAACTTTACTGGTAAAAATTAGAGTGATTTATGATTAGTTTGGTAGAGAATTTGAAAACATAAATTTGAAAACAAGAAATTTAATAAAAATATAGTTGTATTTTCAATTTTTAAATATGTATTTGGTAATAGATATACAAATTGGTTTTTAATTTAAACAATTATTTAAAATATATTTAATACTATGAATTTTTAAATTATAAAACTAGTTGACGTTAGCCATTAATATTTGGTTGACAAGAAACTATTATTAATTCATTTATGAATATAATTTATGTTTAAGAAAATATATAATAATTAATTGTAATATTATATAATTTATAAAACATTACCATACATATTATATTTTTTAAAAAATGAATTGAGTTTATAACATGAAATATTGTATTTCAAATGTTTTTTTAAATCTTTATTTAATATAATTATGCATTTTAAAATTCTAAATTCAAAATTTGGATATAAGAAAAACATAAAAATATTGTTTTCAAAATTTGCATTGTTTGGATAATAGAATTCGAGAAACAATTTTTAGAAACAAAATTAGTGTGAAACATGAGTGTAATTGCAATGAAATTCAATTGACAAATCAATCATAATGGACCATAGTTGCAAACGTAATTGAATTGATTTTGATCACGTTTACTTAGAATAATGAATTTATTAGATTTATTGTTTAAGGTCAAACAGCAACAGTAACAAATATGACAGATTTCACAATTCTTATATCGTGACAGTAATAATAATAGTAACAGCAACGGTAATGATAACGATATCGGCTAGTGGATTCCATATAATTTTGAAACTCATTCCCCGCTTGGTTTGACGTGTGTGCCGTTGGGTAAATACAACCTAAAACTTTTAAAATTTTAAAACATAAAAATCAAATAAAAATTAGATCAAAACTTGAGGACTGGGAATGCATTTTTATTTTTATTTTTTCCCTTAGGAGGGTTGAAATCTCAATTTTAGATTGCATATAGCATGCACCCCAGCCATAAGAAAAAGTTTGAAAAAGAAAAATGGAATGTTTTTTATAATAGAACCCAAATGAAGAAATCCATAAAGAAAAAGGGAAAAAGGAAAAAGAGGGATTTTATTTGAAAGCAAAACCCTAGAAAACCTACCGTGTCTCTCTCATAAACAAAGTATACAAATATACAATACAGAGTGAATAGTGAATAGTGAATAGTGAATAATGAATAGAGGAATGCATTGCCATTTATTTAGGTTTCTTATGAGGTTGCTTTCATGGGGTCCGGCTTGGTGTGTGTGCCGTTGCATTTCATTTCTGCCCGCCAACGGGACACACCGAAAGCACAAACATTTCCATTCCCCAATGCTCATATAAAAACATAAACCCACAATCTCTACAACAACTCATCGCTCTTCTCTCTCTCTCTTCCCCCTTTTCTCTCTAATCTTCTTCACTGTTTCCACTTCCGGCCGCCATGGACGGCCGTTTCAGCTGCTCCTGCTGCTTCCACTTTTGAGTCCCCTATTCGAAGCTTTTCATCGATGGCAATGCATCGGTATGAACAAGCTGATGATGAATCCCAAACCCATTTGTTTCCGCTCGATTCTTTGTTTTGTGAGGAGGAGAAATGGGAGGAGGAGGAAGATGAAGCTGACTTCGAACAAACCCATCACACCCATTTCTCTTCTTTGGGGTTTTTAGAGGAAGATCTCTCCGGGGAAGATGAACGGCTTCTCTCCATGTTGTCTAAGGAAACAGAGCAGCTGAAACAGAGCAATCTTGAGCTTAAAGCTTTGTTGATGGATCCTTCTGTTTCTGCTGCTCGTTCTTCAGCTGTGGAGTGGATGCTCAAAGTCCAATCCCATTATGGGTTTTCAACTCTCACTACGATTTTGGCTGTTGCTTATTTTGATAGATTCCTCTTGAGCTTCCATTTTAGGAGTGACAAGCCGTGGATGAACCAGCTTGTGGCTGTCACTTGCCTCTCTTTGGCGGCTAAAGTGGAGGAGATTCAAGTTCCTCTTCTCTTGGACCTTCAAGTATGTTTAGATTATGCAATACCATCATTTTGTCAATCGAGTTCTAATGTTATGGATGATTAAGATTTGTTCTTGCAGATAACGTGTTTGTTTTAATGTCTCAGGTAGAGGATGCTAAGTACGTATTTGAGGCTAAAACCATTCAGAGAATGGAGCTTCTAGTGCTCTCAACTCTTCAGTGGAGGATGCATTTAGTGACTCCATATTCTTTTCTTGATCACATTGTAAAGAGGCTTGGGTTAAAGAACAATCTTCACTTGGAGTTCTTCAGGCGTTCTGAGCATCTTCTCCTCTCTTTACTTTCAGGTTAGAACTTACAACCACCTAAAAGTAGATTAGACTTCGTGCATTACATGTACAAATGAAGTGGAAAATGATTAAATTTGGTATTTTTTCCCTTGAATTCTCATTTCATGACTTGGAACTTCTCTCGGATCTTGTTAGATTCAAGATTTGTGGGTTATCTTCCATCTGTCTTAGCAACTGCAACAATGATGGAAGTGATAGATCAGATTGAGCCCCATAAGACATTGGAGTACCAAGATAAGCTTTTGGGTGTCCTCAAAATGAGCAAGGTTTGTTGTGAAAGGAATCTCATTATAAGCTCATTGCCTGGTTTATGCAAATTAACCAATTATTTTTTATATTAACTTTTACACTGCATTTGAGCAGGAAAAAGTGCAATGCTGTTACAACCTTGTTGTGGAGCATTCAAAGGCCTATGATAATGGCTTTTATCATCCCATCAACTCCCACAAGCGCAAGCATGAACAGCAAGCTCCTGATAGCCCAAGTGGTGTGATTGATGCTGGTTTCAGTTCAGACAGCTCCAATGATTCTTGGGCATTTAGAGCAGCATCAGTTTGTTCATCACCTGAACCTTCTTTCAAGAAGATCAAATCTGAAGAGCCAAAGATGAAATTTCATTCTCTTAACAGGGCATTTCTGGACATTGTTGGCAGCCCTTCTTGATTCTCAATTTGCCCCCCTCTTTTCGCCTCCAACGTTCTAGGAAATGATTATTGTTTATAATGCTGCACAATTTCTCACTTTTGTTGCTGCAAGTTGAGGGAACTTTTCTTCCATTGTTATCCAATTGCCCACAATGCCCTTGGCATCAGGATGGGAAAAATGAAGAGAAGAGCACTGATGGGGATTTGATTTGATGGGAATTTTCACAAGAACAGAAGTGACCAGAGAAAATGGGCATTGGAGTAGACAAAACAAACAACAAAAGTATGCAGTCTGGCTTCTCTCTAAAACTGTATACATTTCTGCCATCCCCATCCTACTTGATTTCAAATCAGATGACTTTTCTTTTTGTTTTGAACAAAACTCATATATTATTATTAAATAAAAGCACAGCATTTCTTGTTCATCAGTGTTTTGACTTTTTTCTTTTTTGTTAATAATTTGAATGAGTAGCTGGCTTACTCTTTACATTTTGGTCATAAAATCCACCTTGAATGAAATGATATCTGATGGAAGCTTTGGTTATCTCAAAGCCAGTTTCAGTGATTATCATCGTTGATCTTGGATATTATCTTGTTCCATTACCAATTTAGCTTCAAGTAGTTGTTGAATTAATGTTAAACTTTACTCTGACCCACATGTGTTCCAGGCAAATGGGTAATAGCTTGAAACTGGCTGCGGAATGAGCCAAGGATGTTTTGTCTTTTGAAAAATGTTGTTTGTTTCAATGGATTGGACCTGTCTACAATCTCCTCCTCTGAAACAGTCTTATTAAAGTTGCATAAACTTTTCTTTTGGTTGTTTGTATTCTCTTTTTATAATGACAGTGATTTTGAACCAAATCTAAATGGAATTGGTTTTCTTTGTGGGGGGAAATTAATTTGAATCCAAATTTATTTTGTGGGAAATACTTTTTGACTAGAGAGAGAAATAGAGAATAAGCTGAGCCATAAATTCTCTGCTTTTTGGCTCCAACTGAAGAGGGGTGGGGTGGTAATTATCCTATTTTTTAGAAAAATATATATGATTATGACTTTTTTTAAGAAAAAGATTGAAAATGAGATAATGAGTTCAAATCATGATTCCAAAATAGAGGAAAACTAATTGATGCGTTGAATTTTTTAAGGGAGTTTGGAATTCTTTCTCCTGAAAGTTCAATATAGTTTGGTTCAATGATTTTAGTCCCAATGGTGAATTTTTCACCAATAATGAGTGATTATGATTTAATAGTATGTTTGATGATTGCATTTAAATTTTAACCATAACAAGTGTTTTTTTCCCCCTAAATCTATAGTGCTATCATGTGATTTAAATTATTTCCCTAAAGTTCATGTTTTTTTTTTTTTTTTTTTTATCATTCTAAGTTAAAGTTTTTACTATTCATCAACAAGGTAAAATGAGATTTCAGGCATTGTGATTGAAAATAATTGATTGTAGTAGATTCTTTACTTAGGACACTCTTCATCTTTTTTTTTCCTTCTCTCTTTTCCTTTTCTTATAACATCTTTTCAAAGGAGAAAAAATAGATATTTCGTCACTATCAATTAGCTTTAAAAATTGGAAGCACAACATCTATATCAACATATAATGAAGAGACACTCTTAAGCTAACAAAGACGATATCTATCCACGAAGTTTTAAACAAGAATTAATATTAAGTTCAACATTATAGAAGGGTTCAAAATTGATAATACACCAATAAGAATAAAGAAAATGTGCCAATTTTAAAAAGAATTTGAGCACAATCAATTCCACATTTGACCCTCTTTCTCTCTTTTAAATCTTCCCTCTTCACTCTTGTTGTTTTAAGGTTGGTAGAGTGGTGCATATGGAAGGTAGATGTGTGCTATAGTTATAATTATGCACTATATATATAGAGGGAAACAGCTTTGTTCCTTACAAAGCCAAGGACTAAAAGGTCAATGAATGTTTGTCCCCCACACTAATAATAATGCTACGTTTACGATGTATGTTATCTTATTCATTGAACTATGTTCGAACGAGAAAAAGAAATCACATTTTATTTTAATTTTTTTTTGCCTTTTTTAGTACAAAATTTAGAGTATAAAGATTTGAACTTACGATCTGAAAAAAGAATGCATATCAATTACCGTTGAGCTATGTTCATGGTTATCTCTTTAATCAAAATTAGGTTTGAAATTTAGACCAAAAAGAATTTGCTATATTAATAAATATATGTTTAGGGTTTCTTGGTAAACAGCTGTAAAGCTTGTATATGCATAACCAAAAAGAGAAGTATAGGAAAGTGTGATTTCCTCCCTCCCTCTTTCCCTTCTTATCTCTCTCTATCTCACTATAGTAATGAAGGAAGGAATGGGAGAATTTCAAACTTTTAAGATCAAATATTGTGGGCCCCTTTTTCTTTTTTTTTTTTTTTTTTTTTGAAAACAATTAAATTCTTTGCTTCAAACAATGGTGTTGGAAATTTGAATTTATGAATTATAATGGATGTACTAATGTTTTGTCCAATTCAACTATATTCAAATCAATATTAAATTCAACCCGAATAGTAAATCATCTATTTCTAAGTCTAACGTTAAATTCTACCTTATCCCTTTATCTAAATTCATCCAAAAAAAAAAAAAAAAAAACTTAAATTCATCGAATGTCAACTTGTCACTTCTCTTTTTTGTGTATGTATGATACATCATTCTTTAACACCTTTAAAATAGATGAAATTAATGGCAGAAATTTATTGGACAGAAAAATTGAAGTCTTGCACCAATTATAACCTTTTAAATTACAAAGACAAGTTATAGACACAAATTTAAAAGTTTAGATATCAAACTTACAAGTAATTGAATCACTATAAATTATATAGACTTGCATAAACATATGTTTGGTTTGAAGTTAAGAATTAGTAAAAACAGTGAAAGATTACTTTTTGTAGTACGAATGAAGGTATGAAGATTTGAATCTCTAATCTCAAATGGAGGAATATATACGACAATAACTACTACTAATTTATGTTGACTTTAATTATAAAACACCAACTTGAATTTACTCAATCAAGTCCATGTTTTAATGATAAGTGTTTTTTTTTTTTTTTTGACATTAATACCTTGGAAATAAAATAATCAGATATCCTTGATTGCATTGAATACCCAATAGGCAATAAGAAAGAAACACATTTTAAATACCAATCTCCATAGTTGGGGCAAAAAAGAAAATAGGGAAATTATTATCACAACCCTCAAAGTTTGCATACAAAATTAATGCATCAATAATTAGAGAAGAAGAAGAAAAATATATTAATTTAGAGAGAGAGAGGAAAATGAAGGGATAACATTTGATAGAGAATCTGAAAGAGCAGAATGGTATTGTGGAAACTTCTCAGCTGCCAATAAGAAAAAAGTGAGAATAAAGAGACAATTAATTTTTATTTTTTATTTATTTATTTTGTAAGGAGAAAAGAGACAATGTTAAATGACTCGAAAAAGCATTCCAAATGGTCCCTCTTTTACTCTGGGAATTTTCACTCCCTATGCATGACCCAACTTAATGTTGTGTTTCTTCTTTTTTCTTTTTTTCTTTTTAAAATATAATAATAATAATATTATTATTATTATTATAAAAAAATCTCTCCTGTCTCTACTGAGTAAATGTTTGATGTTATACAATGGGGATCCAATGTGTGTAGGATCAAGTTTTTGTGTAGACTTGTCCCTTTCTTTTGTGTGTATGTGATGCCAAATATTTTATACATTCATTCCAAGTTTTCATATCCTTCTATAGTGTACTATCTAAAATTATGTCATAATTATTTGATTTTTGAAATTTATACTATTTTCTCATGATTTTTATCTTTCTTTTAAAAAAAATCACATTTGAATTCATTGTTAAAGTAATAAGATCAAAACTACATTTTTTTTTTTAACTTAGGATTGGATTTTGAATACTTCCCTGTTGGAAAGGTCACCGAAGTTCAACATTCACTAAAAAATGGGAAGAATATAAGGTGTGTAAGTGAAGAGATTAAAAATATCTCTAATGGTAGGAGGCTTTTGGGTGAAACGAAAAATAAACGTATGGGAGATTATGTCCAACATAGACAAAATTATATCATTGTGGAGATGGGTAGAGGTTTCTTGTTCCTAACAATCCCTAAAAATAAAAAATCAAATAGTTACCAGAGCATAAATTTTCATTTTTATAATGTGTTCGTTGATGAAGAGGGTCAAATTCTCTATGTAAACAGAATGTATATCACTATCTTTTGCAACTTTTAAAGAAAATAATAATATTGATCGTGTCGGGTCCTGGAGACTAGAATGGTCGAAGATCAAAATCTAAAATTGTCAAGGGTTGATCATCGAAGCCAGAGCAATAACTTAGAAAGAATTAAAGCGTCGATATAAGTAACAACCACCTTCAAAATCAATTCATTAGGATCGTTATTACCTTTTACCCTCTCACTTCTTCTACATCTTTAGGGGACGAAAATTATTATTGAAAGCTTAATCCATAGTTATTCTACAATGGTCGGGCTTTTATTTCAATTAATTAGATGTTCTAGGGGAATTAATTTCACAAGGTTCTTTTTTATTGTTGCCTCACCTAGGAAGGACAGAGTTAGTATATGTTCAATGAGTTTTCCATATTCCAAAAATAGTATTTTAGAAATAAAGGTTGTCATCCAACATGCATTAATTATTCACAAGTTCAACTTCACATATACCTTAAATGAAAGAATAAGCATGGTAGCTCTCATAAAATATTTTACAAAATTTTTACTATTGGGAAAGCACTTTTTTTTTTTTTTTTTTTCTACTCAGTAAAAATGAAAATTTGGAATATATTGTAGCTTTCCTTGATGGGGCCATGAACTGTGTTTGAATAAGTAACTCATGAATTTACCACAACAGAGTGAAAGGAACCATACATAATAAATGAACCAAATAAGTTTGTCAATTGAGCTAAGAGATCATTAAGTTGTGGGCTGGCTATCCATTTATCTAGTCCCCTCATTCTACCCTCTCATGTTCCAAACTTATCTATTTGATTTAAATGATTCGATAGTTTCGGTATGACATTCTAATAAACTTCTACTTTAAGGAGTGAAGTAGTGAAATTTAGGAAGTAATGAATCCATGGACCACGAATGTTAGGAGTTAATAAACATAAAATTGATGTTTTTTATCGTGGGACTTACAAACTCCTTGAGTAAATAAAAAGTGGAGTTTATAACTATACTCTTGCAACTCTGTGTATCAAACACCCTCTAAAAGAATAATGTATTTTTTAAACTAATAATAAAGTTAAGGATATGTTTTATTATATGTAATTTAGTTGTTTTTATATCAATTGTTTTTCAAACACGAGGTTAACATTTGAGCCATTCTTTTATTTCAATAATAAGAGGATTTAAACACCTAACCTTTTGGTAGAAGGAACATGTCTAAATCAATTGAATAATATTGAAATTGGTTGCGAAAATTGGAACATGAATATGAAAAGTTACTAATGATTTAACCAATTGATAAAGATCCAAATGGTATATATTGTTGTAAAAATGTAACTTAATAAGCATATAGATATATGTTAGCAACAACTAAAAGGTCTGTGTTTCAAATTCTTTTATTGTTGTTTTTTTTTTTTTTTTTTTTTTTTTTTTTTTTTTATATGTATGTATGTTCAAAAAGTGGAGGGAAAAAATAAGAGATAATTTTTTTTTTATTTAAAAAAGAAAACTATTGTGGAAATTAGAAGAAAAATGATTAAATAGGGTTACCTAAAAATACTGTCCCACATCCAACATGTTAAATGAGAAATAGACAAACAGCATTAACTCTACACAGAATGAATGGTAAAAAACAGTGCAAAGATTGGTGGTCCTTTTGGCTGAGACAGGTTGGTTTTTACCCTAAACAAAAAGAAAATTGTAAAAATAGTCAATTACTAAAATTCCTATATTATTATTATTATACTTTTTTTAAACCAAAATTATTTTAATTGTTGGTAAGTGAATTAAAAGAAACAAAAAAATAAAAATAACAAAAAAAAAAAACAAAAGGATCTTAGATGAGGAATTTGGGTGGAAAGTGGTATGGCCTAAATTTGTGAAAATTAGGGTTGAGAAACCTGCTGCTATGTCTGCCCTCTCAGACAAAGATTTGGGGTATCTTTGACAGCCTACACTGACCCTACTATTAGTATTATTACCCAACCCTTTCAAATTTTCAACTCTTTAATTTTATATTTTAAGCCCCAACTCCCATTTTGAATTTCAATCACAAAAACTACATCTCTTCTTTTTCCATCTATATCGTCTCTTCAAATATCCCTATCATTTATTTCTATTTTTGTTTTTATTTTTGAAAAAATAAAGTATAACCCTAAAGTTAAAGTGTTGTATTAATTAGAACAATGAACCAATAATTATATCAATTTAAACTCTAAACTTTTATAGAGCTTGTTGTATGGATGACCTATCCTCGAGCGCATTTATGGTTCATGGCCCGCCCTCTCAAACTTATGATATATAACCTTCTGCTTACATCATATGGCACTTTTGGACATAACATCATATCGTGATCCGGATGTACTATTCGGCCAACCGTTTTTTTTTTCTAAAGTCCTAACCCGGTTATAGAATAAAAACGTGATGACTATTTAAACGTCTTTTTCCATTCAACATCAGATCCCGTTAGGGAACCCAAACCCAACCCGATGTTTTCTCCAAAACCTTAACTCGATTTTAGATTACAAACGTGATGAATAAATTTAAAGTTCCAAGATTTTTTCTAATTTATATCGCGAAAATGATGAACTTTCCAACCTACGAGGGCTTAATCCTGACCCGATGCCAAGGCCCAGCCCGATGACACTTTTTCACACTTTTTTCTCTCATTATTGCCACGGGTTAAGGAAGCCAAACCTAACCCGACAGATTTCGATTATAATTAGGAATACAAACGCAATGAATAAATTAAAAGTATCAATTTGATTTATATACCTTAATGTGAGCGCACTCCCAACTGTGGTGAGACTCCTACCAATAAAACCATTGCTTGAATTTATTAGAGAGAAGCTGCAGGAATGGTTTTCCAGACGAAGAAACCAATGGTCCTCATGTATGTCATTATACTCAAACTACATCGAAAAGCAAGTGGCAGAAGACTTCGAGAGGGGTAGACGTGTTGAGTTTTATGTCCTAAAACTCGTAGATAAAATGTTATTAATTGACTGTCATCAATAAAGAGTTATAGATGTTAATTCAATAAATGTTATTATTTGTGTTGTTTGTCTATTTTTATCTTAATAACCCTAAATCCAATAAACCAACATCCAAGGTTGCCTGTGAGTCTTGAACTTATGTGGAGACATACATGGATCAATGTTTAAGATACAACTTGAAGAGCTTATAGTATAGGGATAAGGTTGGGTATCTTATCCTGGTAACACTATGGATACGACCTACTTTGTATTTGATACAAACGCAATGATCCAATGCATTCGTGTAGTTGACATGCGAGTGAGGGTATCCTATGCAATGAGTTTTCATAAGACCAGACCGCGAAATAGTAACCACTAGATGTAACACTATTAACTAGTTAGGCTCCTATTTCAATAGAATGACCTAGGCAACTTAGTCTTAATCCTGAGTATATTATAAATTTCTGTACACGAATGACTAACATTTGATTTGCATGGGCGAGGGTGGCCAGTTTGCCAACCCAATATGGCTACCATTTTGGGGACAAGACCAAGTGGGGAGCTGGGAACATAATAATACAAGATGGAATTCACTCCTCATTTTAAGGGTTAATAGATGAGTATTCCCTTAAGTGGTGTCTCTGAGACTTGAACAAATGGTCCTACCCTCTCGTTGGTCCGAGAGGGTTTCTATTTATTGGTTGGACTGTAAACAGGTTGTTCATTAGAGAAGCACTAGTACTTAAGAAGTCAAAGGTAACCCAAGGGTAAAACGGTAATTTGACTCAGTTGGAGTTAGAACACTCATGAAGGACTAACTTGCTATTATTGATCTATATCCATAGACACATAAATATATCTGCAATGAGAAGAGTGTAGCTGTGGGTCTTTAATGAAGTGTACCCACAGTTAACGAATATTAATCAACTTGGTTAATGAGTTTAGCCAATTAATTTCATATCGTTGGAGCTTCTAATTTACAGGTCCACTAGTTCCCCTTGTTAGCTGAGGATATTTAAAATGGATGATTTGAAATGTTCAAATTAATTTGAGGAAACCATATAATAATGTGATTAATATATAATTGATTATGGATATGATCTATAATTCAAATTAAATTGGAAAATAATATTTGAATAAGATTCAGTAAATTAATTCAAGAGAATTAGAATCATAAAGAATTAATTTGTAGAGAGGTATTGCACATATACATACGATGTTTTTTTATATTTATATTTTTCCCTCTTTATGATAATTAAATATATATATAAATATTATATACTTATATATATATATATATATATATATATAATATTAAAATTAGATTTAATGTCTAAATAATTATTTAATTAATGTGCAAATTAAATTAAATAAATGTTATTTAACAGTGCTAATTAATTAAATGAGTGTTATTAATTAATTGGACTAATTAATTAAATAAGTGTTATTTAATCAATTAATTATAGAAAAGAAAAATAGGAAAATGATTAGAAAAAGGGTTTGACCCTTCTCTATAAAAGACCTCCCTATGGCCCATTTGGAATACACTGACAATACATAACATATAAGTGTTATTGTGCAAATTTTTTCCTAAGCCACAAAGAGAATTCTCCCTACTCTCCAAAACTGTTTTCTCCTCTTCTTCTCCCAATACTTGGATATCACCTATACCTCTATTGGAATCCTAGAGAATAACGAGGTTACTCTCGTAGTAGTGTTCCAGATTGTTCGAGAGATCGTTCATGATCAAGATCCTTGGAGGAACCGTTCGTTGGAACTTAAAGAAGATTGTTCGTGAAGCTTGAGAATCTACAAAGGTAAGAATAGTTCTAACTTTTTTCCCTAAAGCATGTTATATTACATGTTTATATTATGTTTTAATATACTGAGTTTGTTTATTTAAAAATCGAATTGTGGGATACAAGGCGTTCACAATGCTTTCGCTGTAGAATTCAATCCCTTCAATTAGTATCAGAACCAATTTCTTGCACGTTCTTCGTATTTTTCGAAACAAAATTAGTTTAGAGGTGGGTTTAATATTCTGCATTTGGAATGTTCGGTTTGCAAGATTGGATGTTTTCATTTTGGCATGTACATTACTTTAATTTGATTAAATTATAAGGGCCTATTGTATTTTTTGGACAATTTAATTCTTGGTTCAAGTTTGTAAGTCCATGTCGATCGAAAGACAAACAGTTGCTGAAGAGATCGAGAAGAAATAAAAGTGTTCGGGGCAAGTTCGGAGCTAAAAACGATGTGAATAGCAACATTCTACCTCTCATTGTCACGACACTGCTATCGAATATTGCAACGTTGAAAGGTAGACGCAACACGAAACAGTGTAGTGTTGCAACGCTGTCCTCAGTGTTGTAATGCTCCAAGTTTTGATGGACTGCTGGCAGTACGTGCAAGGACGTTTCGACTGTAGCTGTTTTGACCTAATTCCTTTGTATTATTTAATTAATATTAATTAATTAATTAAATTAATAATTATATTAATTTAATCAATTTATTTTGCATTAAGATGCTAAATCGGTCCAATTTTTGTTGTTTAAATTAATTTAATTATGTATTTGTTGGATGTTTGAATTAATCATTGATTTCATATTACATATTGTATGTCATAAAGATTCAAAAATACCCACCTTAGGATAACACATGTACATGCATCATAAATAAATATAAAGGATTATATTTTATAGATGCATGATTAAATTAGTATGCTCATGCATTATGACATAAGTGTTATGTTATGATGTATGATTAACCTAAGCATGTCTATCATCATACTATATATTAAAATTGTTATAATAAATAGTGGAATAATGTATGTGAATGCTTATTTTTCATGTATGATTTATATAAGTATTGTATTTATCAAATGCAAATGGAATTTACATTTGAGCATGACATTACTTAGATAAATATAATTGTTGTATTTAATTGATGTCTTTATATGAAAATTTACAGGTTTTAATAAAGCATTAGAATATAAGTTTATAGTTTTAATGAGATAGTTTAAAATCTATAATCAAGATTTGCATGCAAACATAGGTCCAAATTTATTTTAAATCGTTTAAAACTAATCAAGCTAGACTTATGTTTTTTTTCTAATGGGATTAGGAATAGTTAATCTTTTTAATTTATTTTAATAGGATTAATATGAATTTAATTAAAAGATTAAATTTATAAAATAATTGTACATAAGGGACCTTTATCTAAGGAAGGTTATGTCTAAGAGGAGGTATTTAAGCTAACAGAAATGGAATACCTCCACTTGGGAATCGACCCTGAAGGTTAATTGGACAAATATTTTATAAGCATGCAATAAATAATTGATTTTTGATGGAATACACAAGCATGCAACGGAAGCAAACAGAATCAATAAGCACTCTAATTACATTTAATTGGAGTTCTAAAGCATGCTATTTCAGAAAAATGAAGAGGGTTTCAAGATGAACATACTTTTGATGATTTCTCCCAAATTCAAGCTGCTCTTCACTCTAAATCTTCTCCAAATTGACAATGAACCACCAAGAGGGAATTGAGAGAGTTTGTGAGGAAGAAAATGAAGTAGCTGAAAACTAATTTCTCTAGCCGAATCTCTTCTTCTTGGATGTTTCAATTCAGCAAATTGTGAGAGTTTTATTTTCTTCAACATGCAAGCACTCCCCAGCCATCAAAATGGCTAGCACCTCCTATATTAAAGGTGAGCTTTGTGTACTCTTGTAGGAAGAACACCTCCTACTTGGAGGAAAAATGGGAAAAACTCACTTAGTTCTTCTTCCAATTTTTTCAATTTTTTATTTCAAAATTCAATTAATTCAAAAATTAATTAAAAATGATTTAATTAATTCATAATTAATCAAATCCAAAATATCAAAATCCAATTTCTTTAAATTGAATTGAATTTTATTTTTAATTAATTAAACATAATTAATTTAATATCAAATTAATCACACACCTAATTTTAAACATGAATTCTATTCATGCAATTAATATTTAAATCAATATTTAAGTATTATAAACTCTCCAATTTCGTTTAATTTCAATAAATTAAACGTTAATTATATTGAATATAATTAAACAAACCTTAATTTGATTTTGAACTTATTCAAGTTGAAATCCTAATTCAATTTGAACAATTCAAATTGATATTATTCCAAATTCACTCAATTTATTAATTCAAGGTGTTCATGTTTTAAGAGCTAGTACAGAGACCTTATGGACCTACCGATCATGAGCTAAGATTAATTGGCTAAAACTCTTTAGACCAAATTAATTACTATTCGTTAACTATCAAGTCACACCATTATAGCTCGATAGTTGCACTCTACTCACTATAGATATATTTGTGTCCACATGATTTAATCATAACCAGTAAGTCGACCATTCACAGGTTGTTCGTAATAACGGCTGGGTCAATATGCCGTTTTACCCCCAATATTACGTCTTGTTCCTTAAGTTCATACTGATCATCTAATGAACAATTGGTTTATGATCTAATCACTAAACTGGATCCCTCTCAGACCTGGATTCAGTACTTAAGAGAACAACTTTTTTCTATCCCTAAATCGGATAGGTGTGAATTCTGTTTTGCACCCTATGTCCCCAACTATCTACCCGATATTACCTCTGAAATGGGAAGCTTATTGAGTCGACACTGTTAAGCCAACCCTCACTCATGCAAATCTAAGGATAATCCCGAATAGACAGGAGTTCATAGTTAGATCAGGATGAAGATCGAATTACCTAGGTTATCTAAGCGAAATAGTCAGTCTTAAACAGTAAACAACGTTATAAAGTAAGAATGGCTTATTCCTTAGTTTGATCTTATGCAAACTCATTGCATAGGACGCCTTCACTCCTCATGTCAATATATGAACGAATCCGGATCACTTCGTTTGTAGTATCTTTACAACAATTTGTAACAGCCACAGAGTAGGCCACATCCAATAGTGTTACTAGAATAAGGCACCCAATCTTAATCATATACTATAGACCATTTTGGCTATTTACTCAAACTCGATCCATCTCTATGTCTCTACATAAAGTTCAAGTATTCATATAATAGCCATGGATCTTAGTTTATTGGGTTTAGACTTCATGAATGCAATTAATAGATTCAATACCTTTATTGAAGAAATTTTGAATAACATCTTTATTAATAATAGAATATGTTTAATTTTTACAAACTGCTAGTTTTAGGACATAAAACCCAACAATTTTATTAAAAGAGTTTAATAAATGAAATCAAGTATTGTTAAATTATTCAATATAAATGTTATATTGAGTAAATTTAAAAGGATTTAGATAAATTCATTAGTCAGGTTTTAACTAAGTATAATAAAATTCTAGAAATATTAGAATACTTTAGTGGGAGGATGTTGTATATGTGATATATCAAAATTCAGCTCTTACGTCCCTAAGAGTCACACCGTGAGATTCATATTCGACTTCGTATCGCCCTGGAAGCAGCTTCCTTTCGGAAAGTGTTTGCATGGGTCAATAACAAGGTGAATGAGGAAAGTGTTTGTAGTAAGTGGGAGATGGACGCGTGTCAATGTATCCTACGGTCTCCTCCATTCGGTTGTACCATAAGATTCCTATGGTCTGCCTGCGTGTCTTCCTGGAACAACCATCGCTTCAAATGGCCTGATCATAGGGGTCGAAACAACGCAAACTCTAGTAATGGATAGGGTTTCTTAGATTAATCTTGAACCATTGTCTTTTCCTTTGGTAGCTTGTTGAAGCGTACCTCTGGGATCTAAAAATGGGAGGATCACACCTACGGGATGAATTAAGTTAGTTAATGAATCCTTAACTGAAATAACGGTAGCTAAAAACTATAAGAATAAGAGTTATTCTGGTGTTAGTGATTGGCTGAGATTGTCTCAATTCAGGGGAGGAGTAGCTGATCATCCTTCGGTGGTTGTTGCTCTAAACCTTTGAAGTATCGTTGCAAAAACGAAAATCAATATTTTAATTAGAGTTCTATGATTAAATATATTTTTGCTAAATTGATTGGATTATTAAGCAATGAGTTAGACAAATATAACTAATACGGTCAATTGATTGTTGTATGTTTTAGAATGTCTTCTACAATCATATCTTTGCTTAAAAATGAGAAATTAACCGGTGAAAACTATGCGATGTGAAAATCTAATCTAGATACAATTCTGGTTATTGATGATCTGTAGTTTGTCTTGACGGAGGAATGTCCTCCGGTCCTCGCTTGAAATGTATCCCAAGTTTTGGCATCCTAAGCAAGCTAAAAGTTAAAATTATTACAATAATAAGTAGAAAACAGCCTTGAACCACCTTCAAACACTTCAAACAAGGTTGAACTGCTTGAAAAATGCTTGAACCGGCCTCAAAACCAAAAAACAGCAAAAACGCCCAAAATGGGTTAAACCAAACTAACCGGATCGATTCAGACCATCTGGACCGGTTGAGCCACCAACCAGGCACACGTGGGTTGACGGGTCGGCTGGAGCAGGCGCTGAAGTGGGTTGGCAGAGCTGGGCGGGTGCAGACGGCTTGGGCAAAACCTGGCGCAGGCGGTGAGGTGAAATGGGTTGGACTTAACGAGCGTTTGGGCCGCAACAGGGGCTTGGGCCTGGAGCGTCGAAGGGGTCGGGTCGCAATTCAAGTCGGGTCAGGGAGTTGCTACATGCATCAACCACTAATTACGCGGGTCAAGCGCCACTCCGGGTCGAGTCGCAGGCTGTGAACCGGGTCTGGGAGGCCATTTTGGGTCTGTGAGAATTTCTTCACCAAAATTAAAGCTCTCCCTTTCCGAAACCGAGCAATTATATTCTAAAAACGACTCTAAAGACTAGCAAATTTACAAACTCTTCACAACACGTTAAAGCTCATAAAACACCGGGCAACTACAATAACTATTACAATTCAAGAGAGAATATGGATGTCAAACCCAAAATTATCCACTTTAGCACACAAACATTCATCACATGAATCAATACCTACCGTATGCAAAATTTAACCAAAATTGAGTACTTTAAGCATGCTTTGATACCAATTCATGAAACGAACACATACGCAGCGGAAGAAATAACGGATCTAAAGTACTCTAATTAGGTTAATTCAAAGAATAAGCATGCAAGTAAAATAAGAACAAAGGTAAAGTAGAAATACAACCTTTGTAGACTTGAACCTTCTCCAAATTAGCTCCAATCTCCTCACGAACGGTTACTAGACCACCACGAGAGTCTTCCTGACTATTCTCTAGCCTTAGAATGAGATGGTGGGATCCAACGTGTGACTAATTTTATGAGATTATCACATAATCTCATAAATTTCCACTTTGGCCAAGAGGTTTGAAATTCATTAAACTCTTCCTTTTAAAGACCATTACATGCAAAACATGCAACTTTGAGTTTGATGAGAGTTTGACACTAAAAAATCCATTAACTAAAATTGAGATTTAGTGAGACAAGTGTCTTAAAAAGAAAACAATACTTAGCAACGTAAAGGTTGGCATTTCCCATTCACAAATGTTGGATCTTTCCACTACCTTTGTCAAAAGTCAAAGTTTGACTCTCAAAGTCAAAGTCAACCATTTTGACCTTTTGACTTTCAAAGTCAAAAGTTAACAATTTGACTTTCATTGCATTTTTTACCTATTCAACAATTTTGACTTTTAATACAATTTTGACAAATTCCATTTAATTTCAAAATTAATTCTAATAATCAATTTTGATGAAACACGAGACATACGTAGCGGAAAAAAGACATAATTACACTATAATTGCTTTTAATTAAAAGGAAATTAACATGCAATTGAAGAAAAAAACAGTAAATTACAAATTACCTTTGAAGCTCCCAAAACGCTTTTATTCGCTGAATCTCGACCTGAACTCTTCCGGACCACCACTAGAGCTGATCTACTATCCTCTGGACTCAGAACCGGGTTATAGTACCCGATGGATGAAAAATCTAAGAGAGATAAAGAGATGGAAAAGAAAATGGAAATTTGGGTTAGGTTTGGTTTTTTTTTTTTTTTAGCCCAATTTTAGAAAACTATTTTGGCAAAAATGGTAAAAAAATTTAATCCAAATTCAAAAGCCCATATTTATAGAAAAGGGCCATGCAAAACTGCATGAAAAATCTTCACAAAAACCCAACACCTAGAATCCACTCACTTAGTGGGCTTAATGTCTCTACTATAAGCCAATACCTACCCCACTATTTTGTTAGTGGAATTATCCAACAAAAGTTTGGATTTTCCTACTAACTTTAGTCAAAGGGCAAAATAGTCATTTTGCCAAAATCAAACTTTGACCAAAAAGTCAACATTTTGACTTTTTATGATTTTTTCCGTGTTGATTAATTTTGACCTCCCAAGTATGAATCCGCATTCATTTTCTTGAAATTCAAATCACATTTGAATATAAGGTCGGTCAAAGTTTGACTTTTCAAAGTCAAAAGTCAACTCTTTGACTTTTTACATCTTTGACCATTTCCATTATTTCCGAGCTTTCGAATATATGAACGTATTCATATTCTTGATATTTAAATCACATTTAAATATTAAAGTTGTATCTCTAAACTGAAAAACGACCACTATATCACATATACTTGTCGGTTTCTTTCTCTTCAGCTAATTCGAACAATTCGAATTATTATATCATATTGTTCTAAGTTTATTCCATATGAGCTAGTAGGGGAACCTAATAGATCTATAGATCATAGGCTCCAACGATCCGAGATTAGCTGACTAAACTCTTTAGACTGAGCTAATCAACATTCGTTAACTAACGGGTCATTCCACTATAGTCCTGTAGTTGCACTCCCCCCATTATAGATATATTTGTGTCCATTGATATAACCATGATTAGTAAGCTAATCCTTTACAGGTTGTTCGTAATCTCGGCTGGGTCATAAAAATCGTTTTTTACCCCCAAGACTACATCTTGTTCCTTAAGTTCCACTGATCCTCTAATGAACAATTGGTTTAAGGTCCAACGTATAAACCAAACCCCTCTCGGACCAAGAAGAGGGTAGGGCCCCTTGTTCAAGACTTAGATTAGTACTAAAGGGAACAACCTATCTACTATCCCTATAACGGGTAGGAGTGAATTCCGTCTTGCACCCTATGTTCCTAGCTAACCACCTGATCTTACCCTTGAAATGGGAGGCTTATTGGGCCAGCGATAATGAGTTGCCCTCACCTATGCAAATCTAAGGATTTCCGAGTGAACATGAGTTCATAGTTACCTCAGGCTTAAGATTAAGTTACCTAGGTCATCAATTAATGAAATAGTCAATTTTATACATAAAATGGCATTTAGAAAAGTGACTATTTCATGGTTCAATCTTATGCAAACTCATTACATAGGATGCCCCCACTCACATATCTCTATATGAACGATTCAGGATCATATCGTTTGTACTAACTATAAAGTGGGCCGCATCCATAGTGTCCCCAAAACAAGGCATCCAACCTTATTCATATACTATAGACCATTTTGGCTATATATTTGAACTTGATCCACCTTTATGTCACTACATAAAGTTCAAACTACATTAAATAGCCTCAAGGACCTTAGTTTATTGGATTTAAGATTACAGTTTCAATAACAACTTTATCGAAAAACAAAACAGAATATGTTTATTAATTTACAATCTACGAGTTTTAGGACATAAAATTCAACAAATTTTTAAATTAAATTAATATTAAATAATTAATTAAACAATTTAATTAATTTAATTTAATGTTAAATCCAGCATTAGTCCCAATTTATATGAATCCCTATTCATAATCTTGATATTTAAATCTTATTTAAATATCTCATATTTTCTCTCTCTTTATGTTTAATTCATAATTAAACATTAGGTTAAATATATTGTATATATTTAACGCTTTGCTCCAAAAACCAAGTTTGAACACTTCAAATTCGTTCATCACAATGTTCTAAGGTTTAGTCCGATATGAGCTAGTAGAGGGACCTCATGGACCTATAGATCATGGGCTCCAACGATCGAAGACTAACCGACTAAACTCTTGAACCTAATTAACCACCATTAGTTAACTATCGGGTCACTCCACTAAAGCCTAGTAGTGTACTCTCCTCACTGTAGATATATTATGTTCACTCGATATAACCATGATTAGTAAGTTAACCATTCACAGTTGTTCGTAATAATGGTTGAGTCCAAAGCTATTTTACCCCCCGAGATTACATCTTGCTCCTTAAGTCTCATTGATCATTTAATAAACAATTGGTTTGTGATCCAATCACTAAATTGAGTCCCTCTCAGGCCAATGAGAGGGTAGGGCCCCTTGTTCAATACTCGGAGTCAGCACTGAAGGGAACAATCTCCCTACTATCTCTAAAAGTGGGTAGGAGTGAATTTCGTCTTGCACTCTATGTCTCCATGAAATGGGAGACCTATTGAGTCGGCGTTGTTGAGTCAGCCCTCACCCATACAAACTAAGGATAATCCCAAATAAACAGGAGTTCATAGTTAGCTCAAAATTAAAGTCAAGTTACCTAGGTCATCACTTTGAAATAGTCAGTCTTAAACAGTAAACAATGTTATAAAGTAAGAGTGACTTATTTGTTGGTCCGATCTTATGCAAACTCATTGCATAGGATGCCCCCACTCCTCATGTCAATACGTGAACGAATCAGAATCACTTTATTTGTAGCACTTTACAACAAATTGTAACAACTACAGAGTGGGTCGCATCTGATAGTATTACCATAATAAGGTACACAACCTTATTCGTATACTATAGACCATTTTAGCTATTTACTGATCTTGATTCACTCTTATGTCTCCACATAAAGTTCATGTATTCAAATAATAGTCATGGATCTTTAGTTTATTGGATCTAGTCTTTATAAGTACAATTCACATATTCAACAACAGTTTTATTGAATAAACATCAATAAAATATTTATTGATAATAGAATATGTTTAACATTACAAACTGCGAGTTTTTAGGACATACAACCCAACAAACTCCCAATTGGACTAAAACTCTAGTGGTTGTTATATATAAAATGTTGAGTAATGAGAGAATAAATACAATAAACTAGGACATCATATACCCAATACTCCTCCCACTTTGCAGTCCTAGTCCCATTAGGTGACCCTCGAACACTTTAGCCGAGAAGGCCTTTGTAAATAGATCAGCTAAGTTGTCTTCAGAGGCAATCTGCGTGACAATCATGTTTCCTCGGTGTACATACTTAGCTTCCATTGTGGAGTCAGCTATACAACTTTGCTTGATACTCCTCCATACTATAGCTCCTTCGTTCATAGTGATACTGGCCCCAAAGTAGATTTTCTAGAATCTATATCGGTCTGAAAGTCAGAATTAGTGTATCTAGTAAAGATCAGATCCGTAGCACCATACAGGAGTATATAGTCCCACATTCTTCGAAGATACTTGAGGATGTTTTTAACGATAGTCCAATGATCATATCCAGGATTAGACTGATATCTGCTGACAATTCTAACTGCATAGCATATGTCGGGACGAGTACACAATATAGCGTACATTAAACTCTCTACTGTTGATGCATATGAAAAGCGTTTCATAGCCTCAACCTCTTGAGGTGTCTTAAGACACTATTCCTTAGATAGATGAATTCCATTCTTGGAAGGCAATATACCTTTCTTGAAATCTTGCATTTTATATTGAGATGACATCTTGTCTATATAAGATATCTGAGACAAGGTTATTGTTTTGTTCTTGCGGTTCCGAATGATTTGGATCCCAAGAACATACTACGCTTCTCCCAAATTCTTCATTTGGAATTGTGTGGCTAGCCATTTCTTAATGTCAGCTCAAAATTCTACTTCATTCCCAATGAGTAGAATATCATCAACATATAGAACTAGAAAAGCTACAGTTTTGTTGACAATCTTCTTGTAAACACAAAGTTCGTCAACATTTTGTTCAAAGCCATAATATTTGATCGTAGTATCAAATCTCATGTTTCAGGATCGAGACACTTGTTTTAGCCCATAAATGGATCTATTAAGCTTGAAAACCTTTTGCTCTTGATCCTATGCAATAAACCCTCTGGTTGAGACATATAGATACTCTCTTCAAGATAGCCATTCAAAAAAGTTGTCTTAACATCCATATGCCAGATTTCATAATCATAAAAAGTAGCAATAGGTAAGAGTATCCTAATAGACTTGATCATGGCAACCGGAGAGAAGGTTTCTTCATAGTCCACCCTCTCTCTTTGGGTAAACCCTTTTGCCACGAGTCTAGCTTTGTAGGTCTGTACCTTACTAGTTTGGTCTCATTTTATCTTGTAGATCAATTTGCAACCAATGGGTTTTACCTCTTCTGGTTGATTTATAAGATCCCAGATTGAATTGAAATATATTGACTCTATTTCGAGGTCCATGGCTTTTATCTATTGGTCCTTATCCACATCACACATTGCTTGTTTAAAAGTCAATGGATCCTCTAAGCCATTGTCAGGTATGACGACTCGAGTTTTAGTTAAACCCATGTACCGGTTAGGCTGTTGCACAACCCTCCCACTACGTCAATGTATTCTCAACTCTTGAGAAGGATGTGAAGTATTATTTTCATCAACAACTCTTGTTGAAGGACCTACTCGATCAATAACTCTTATTGATCTATATGTAGTTTCTCTAAACATTTCACTTAATACTAGCTTATTGTGAGATTGATGATTTTAATGTGGTATTCCTCCAGGAATGTTGCATTTGTCGATACAAATACTTTATCTTCCTGAAGATCATAAAAGAAACCATCTTTTGTCTCTTTAGGATAGCCTACAAATAGACATACCTTTGAACGACGTTTCAGCTTCTTTGGATTTTGCACCAACACATGTGTTGGGCATCCTCAAATCTTGAAGTGACGTAAACTACTTTTATGTCCTCTCCATAACTCGTAAGGTGTTTCTGAAATACTTTTTGAGGGAACCATGTTCAATATATATAGCGCAGTCTCTACTGATGACCCCAAAAAGAACTTGGCAACTGAGCATAACTCATTATCGAATGAACCATATCCAACAGTGTTCTATTTTTCTTTTCTACAACACCATTTTTTTTAGGTGTGCTAGGTGCTATAAGTTGTGACTAAATTTTGTGTTCTATCAAATAGTCCTGGAATTTTAAGTTTATGTACTCACCACCTCGATCTGATCAAAATGTTTTAATCTTTTTACCTAATTGGTTCTTAACCCCTGCCTTATATTCCTTGAACTTTTCAAGTGTATCGGACTTATGATGCATTAGGTAAATGTAGCCATATCTTGAATAATCATTGATGAAGCTGATGAAATATTCATAACTTCCTCTCACTTTAACATTCATCAAACCATAAAGATCTGAATGTATTAGCTTTAAGGGTTCTTTGACTCTAAGACCTTTTCCAGTTAAAGATCTTTTGGTCATCTTTCCCTCAAGATAAGATTCACATGGCGGTAAAAAGTTTTTTCTAATTGGTTTAGAAGTCCACTCTTAACCAATCTTCA
Source organism: Benincasa hispida (assembly GCF_027475165.1). NCBI lineage: Eukaryota > Viridiplantae > Streptophyta > Magnoliopsida > Cucurbitales > Cucurbitaceae > Benincasa > Benincasa hispida. The sequence goes on from NC_143478.1 coordinate 39,193,634, forward strand.
AATCCTATTGAGATTAATATGACCTAGTCTTAGATGTCAAAGATAAGCATTTGGAGACATTTTTCTTTTCTTATGATGAGTTTCAACTGTTTTAAACATCTCTATATTCAAAACAATTTTTCTTTTCTTTTCTAACTGGTTTAGATTTGCAAAACATAATTTTTTTTTATCTTTTGAAATAATGAACATTTCATTATATTTGAAAGAAACTTTATAATTTTGTTCTAGTAAACATGAGATAGAAATTAAATTCCTTTTCATAGAAGAAATGTAATAAATATTTTCAAGTAAAATGTGTCTATCCCCAACAAATAACTTTATATCTCCCACTGCTTTAACCGAAACAACCTCCATGGTCCCTACCTTAGAAGTTGCTTCGCCTTCTATAAGTTGTCTCCAGGAACTAGTTTCCTGAGTAAAAGTATTGATATGATTAGTGGCACCTGAATCTAATATCCAGGTTAATTTATCATTTTCCACTAAGCATGTCTCAAAGACAAGTAAATCATGTTTACTTTGTTGTGCCTTTTGATCATTTGCAGAAAAACAGAAAGATTGAGGACATTCCTCTGTTAAAACATAGTTTAAATCATCAACTGCTAGTATATTCGATTTTCATATTGATTTACCATTAAAAGTGTCAGAAGCGAGTAAATTTGAAGAACTCAACATGCTGAAATTATAAACAAATTCTAATTAGCAAAATTTCTTTTAAACCCAATCAGATTTTAGCAAAGTAATAATGTACCCAAATTTCATTATTTTATTTGGAATGATATTATAGTGAGTCAGAATAAGTGCTACCGAGGGGCAATCAAATACTCCTTCACTAAAGCAAGACATTCTTGATTAAATACTATCTCCAGGATAACTCATATTCTGGTAGTCATTTAGCTACCGTTTTCGGTCAAGAACTTACTAACACTTAGTAATTCTATAGGATGTTAGTGGTTCGAGTCCGCTTATCTTCAACTCGTGTCATTTTTAGATCTTAGAGATTAGTGGCCCCAACTTTGCTACCAAATTGGAGAGTCAAAGTTGGGAAACGACCTAAGAAATCCTATCCATTTCTGGAGTTTGAGTTGTTCTGAATCCTATGTTACAATCCTCCAAGGGGATAACCATGGTTAGCGACTAGCTAATGCTGCCTTAAAGATGACAAGCAGGCGTAACATAAGAATCTCACAGTCCAAACTAATGGAAGAGATGTTGGGTTTTATGTCCTAAAACTCGTGGTATGTAAACAATGAAGCTTATTCTAAAAATTCAATAAAGGTGTTATTGAATAAATCTATTACTTGAATGAAATCCAATAAACCTAAAAGTCCCTTGACTATTGGGTGAGTACTTAAACTTTATGTGGATATATAAAGGTGGATTAGGTTCGAGTAAATAGTCAAAATCATCTATAGTACATGGATAAGGTTGGGTACCTTATTCTGGTAACACTATTGGATACAGCTTGCTCTGTAGTTGTTACAAGGAATTGTAAAGTGCTACAAACGAAGTGATTCTAATTCGTTCATGTTAGACATAAGAAGTGGGGGTGTCCTTGAGCAAAAGAGTTTGTACAAGATCGGACCACGAAATGAGTCACTTTTACTTTATAACACTGTTTACTGTTTAAGACTAACTATTTCAAAGCGATGACCTAGATAACTTGACCTTAATCCTGAGCTAACTATGAACTCCTATTTATCTGGGATTGCCCTTAGATTTGCATAGGTGAGGGTTGGCTCAATAACGCTGGCTCAATATGACTGCCATTTCAAGGGTAAGACTGGATAGATAGCTAGGGACATAGGGTGCAAGAGGGAATTCACTCCATAGAGAGGTTGTTCCCTTAAATGCTGATTCAGGGCTTGAACAAAGGGATCCCACTCTCTCATTTGGTATGAGAGGGACTCGATTTTGTGATTGGATCACAAAACAATTGTTCATTAGGGGATCAATGAGGACTTAAGGAACAAGAGGTAATTTCGGGGGTAAAATAAAGATTTGACCCAGCCGTTATTATGAACAACCTGTGAAGGGTTAACTTACTAATCATGGTTATATCGAGTAGACATGGCTTTAATGGAGTGACTCATTAGTTAACGAATGAGGGTTAGATCGGTCTAATGAGTTTAGCCGATTAATTTAGGATCGTTGGAGCCCATGATCTGTAGGTCCATGAAGTCCCCCTACTAGCTCGAAAATGGATTAGCTCTAGAGTAGCATGATAAGTTAATTTGAAACGTTCAAATTAGAATCAAACGGAATTGGAGAAAATATATTTAAATATGATTTAAATATATGAAGATGAATTTGTGTAAAAATTAATTTAATATTGGATATTGAATTAATTAGAATCATTTAAATTGTCTAAATAATTATTTATTAATTTTATTAAAAAATTAATTTATGAAATTAATAAATTTTGATTTTAGAAATAAAATATGATTTTAAAATCAAAATGGATTTTTGGAAATTGAAAAATTACACAAAACTTGAAAATGGGGTTTTCAAGTCATCTTCAAAATAGCTTACAAGGAACCCACCTTCTCTTTGGTTTACTCCAAGCATGAGTTGCATCCCATGCAGCACATCTCTGATATTCTGCAATATATTGAAGAGATTGGAGTGAAGAAAGTGGTGGTGAACCGACTGAATTTTTGCTAAAAAATTCGGATGAAGAAAGTGTTCTTCAATGGGTTGGTTCAGTGAGTTTTCTACATATTCCCTTTGATTCCAACTTATTTTGAGTCCTACAACTCAATTTAGAGCACCAAGAGGATAGTAGGGAAGATCTTATGGTGGTCTACACAAGGATTCGGAGGATTTTGCAGCTGAAAATGAAGATTTCATTGGTTCGGCCAAGGTATGTTCATGAAACCCATTATACTCTGTTTTTAGCATGTTTCTTTTCAACCAAAATTAATGAATTAGAATGCTTATGGATCCTATTCCCTTCCGCTGTGTGCTGGTGTTGATCCAACAAAAGAATGCAGGATACGTCGACACACATCTTTTACCCACTTACTATGAACTATTTCTCCTATTCACCTTGCTATTGACTCATGCAAACACTTTCCAAATGGAGGTCACTCTCAGGGTGACACGAAGCGTTGCATGGATCTCATGGTGTGAACTCTTAAGGACGTGAGAGCTAAGAACAACATATCTCATATGTTATTAATCTCCCATTGAAGTGTTCTATTTTTTTTTTTTTGGTTAAATCTTTACTTAGGAACGTTCTGACTAATTAAACAACCTAAATTTATGTGTTTTATCCAAGTATAACACTTATAATTGGATTTAACCTATGATGTCTAGGTGATAAACCAATTTTAACACCTCACACCGCTCACATGTGTTCATAAAACCAATTAACAATGCTCAATTATTCGGTCATAATCCCAAGGTAGGAGGTGTTCCGTAGACCATCAACTTAAGTACCCCTAACCTTAGATAGGATTATATACCGGTTGAGTTTGTAACCCAGGTTCTATAAGATAACGACCTATTTTAACTATTAAAAAAGTGGTTAATCTACGTGAGCATGCAACTTATCTTTGTTATGGATTTTAATGTCTAATCCAATTTTATAATAACTTATAAAATAATAGACATGCTTTGCATCCATAATATGCTTTTATATAAAAATTATATAAACATTCATTCCATGCATTAATATAACAACTTATATAAGAAAACATGGAATCCTACACATACATACTATACATTATAACACTTATAATATACTTGCAATGCATGCTACATGCTGATCCTATGGTGGGATTATAAATCTACATGGCATATGATATGCACACAATAGATAAATTATGCATGTATACTCTTAATTCAAAGCCAACGAAAGTGGTAAAATCAGAGATGTTACAACAATGATCAATCGAAATTGCATAACAATAAGATAATTTCATAATTGATGGTATAGATTTACTTTTGCCTACAAAGATCTAATCAAATGAATTTATAATTACCAAACTCTAGTACTATTACTACAAAGGCGTAACGATAGTGGTAAGTTTAGGCCAATCTGCAGGGAAGTGCAGGACATGTTTCGAATAGTCAATTAACTAGTTATCGAGGTAAATGGGAGGTTATGGTGTGTAAAGATATAACGTGCATGATGTTAAAAGTAAAGCGGATAAATGTAATTCAAGATTGAAAATTTTAGTTCTAGAAGCAAACGAATTTCTATGCAATTTTCGATCATCAACTTCTCTTGATTAAACATACATTCATTTATGTATGCACAACGATTTACTCAACCTAAACGAACTCATTAACACTACAGGCAATTGAATCGTCGTTGTGTTAAACCAAGCAAGCACCCTAATTATCAATTAAAATCTAAGGCTTTAATTAAATTAAATGATTCTAGTCCTATTGAGTTCGAAAGCGTCCATATAGAATTAAATCATTTGCATTAAGATTTAGGATTCTATTGTGGGGTTAACCAATTAGATAACCTAATTAACTAACCAATTGATCTTTGATACTAGTTTAGCATGGATTCAAGTTTTATAGTTAGACCACATCCCTAGCATACATGATTCCAGCATTTACTACTTGTGATTTTAGCTAGACGAACAATTAAAGAACTCGCAAACTAAGAATCGATATCTAAGATATACATTCATGAGTAAGAGAGTTAATCCATGCACGAATATACATCTATAAATTAATCAATAATTCAAATAACATAAAATCAAATGTATAGTTCATTCAAGATAAATCTCACAAAAATTACATAGAGTTTACTCCCAAAACTAGAGAAAACTACTTACCACAACATTCCATGGACAAGATGTAGAGAGGGAGCTCCAATCATAAACTATAACCCAAAGAAAAAGAGAGAAATCTATACTAAAAAAGCTAGAAGGATGAAGAGAAAGGAGAATTTTGGGAGAACTGCTCGACATCCATGGATTCCAACTTGAAATACCTTAAAAATGAAGAGAATATTTATAGGAATTGCGATGACGTCGCAGTGCTGAGGGATAGTGTTGCGGCGCTTTGCCTATAGCGCAGTGTCGTGATACTGCATGTGCACGCAATTGTCCGTCAACATTAAGAGTGCCACGACACTTTTCCTTATGCGCTGTTATGGTTTTTGCACCAAGCATAGCATCGTGCGGGTGCCTAGGCACTAGCCCCTGGGGTATTTTCGTCTTTTTTTGCTTATTTGAAGCCTTAAGTGCTAGATATGACTCCTAATTGCTTCGGATTAACCTCGAACGATAAGTAGCACTCCAAAATGAATGAATTACTTGAGTTCCTACAAAAATAGACAATTAAGCACATTAAATATAACAAGTAAGCGAGATTAGAGGCACAAAATTAGCTCTTTTCAAGAGTTAATAATAACCTAAAAAAATAAAAAATAATAGGGTATACCCTTATTAGGACAGTTTGTTGTTGACTAGCAATGAGATATGGCGCTTGTGGTGGAAGAAATTTGAAGAAGAAGATATTGTGTGAGGGCATTGCATGCCCATTTAATGGAGAAAGAGAAAGAAGAAAAACTGAAAAAGAGAGAGACTGATATATTTCTTAGTACATATTAATGATGGTTGATGACCAACTATTACGACATTGCGCGATGAAAGAGATACAAAGATGTATGAAGACACTACATGCCTATTTGAGAGAAAGAAGAAAAACTAAAAAGAAAAGAGAGATCGACGTATTTTTCAATATATACTGGCGATGATTGACAACTGACCGAAAACGACATGCAAAGACTGACATCTAATTTGAGTGATCGATGACGATGATTTGAGAGGGTGAAGATTGGCTTGGCACTCCTCTTACGTGTGTGGAATTGACCTAAAGAAAATCTTCCTAATAAGATTACACTTTTTTGAAATATTGTTGCATATTCTTTTATCCTAAATATTCATATATACTAATACTAGGGTATAAACGGAAAGAAAATGTTGCAATCTTATCTCCTATCAATTCAGTTGTTATCCATTTATGTTTTTGGTTTTTGCCCACTTCTTCTGGTACTAGCCACAATTTCCCATTAGTTAATGGACCACTAGGCCCAAAAATGATTTGTACCCCTGATTTAGGCCCATTTCCAAACCATATGGGTCCATCATAGTTGGGCTATTAAATTTGAATAGTGAACCATTGATGGTTGGCCTAAATGCTAAAATATATAGGGCTAATAACTAACAAGTATTGATGAAGATGGTTTTATCATCCTTAGATCTCAAACTTTCCTTGATTGGTGACAAAAACATACTTGGTAGACAATTTGGTCACGATATTGGATTTTTTTTGGGTATTATATTAAGTGCAATTTAGAGAGTTAATTATGAATAGAATTTCAAAAAAATTGTGATAAACTATTCACTAGCAGGGTTGGTTTTATTGTTTATGCTTATAATCCTTCCTTATACCAACTTATTGGATTTTGTAGCAAATATTATAGAACCTAATTATGTATTGCTACTAATTTGTGTGTGTATGTGTATATATATTTCCATTGAGGTTGACAACCACCATGTAACTATATTTTTTTAGACAAATCAAACTAAAAGTTACAATCTAACCTCCTCATCAGGAAAAAAAAAAAAAAACACATTTTCATATCAAAGAACAATAAGAGGAAACCAAAGTCGTAAAAACATGAATCAATTTATTCTCCTCACAAGAAACACGACAAAAAGACAGACACTAACAACCTTGTCCACAAAAGAAATGTCCTCAATAAAGATCTTAAAATCAAAGAGAGTGGAATTCACCCTTTGATAAGATTAATAACCTCCAACGCATCTTATTCAACCATAAGAGGTGAGTTCATATTGACCCATTCCTATTGAATTGCTTTCAGACCCTCCACAATGGTCTCAGCTTCCAAAAGACTATTCCCCCTTTCTTTGGATAAATTTGCAACCACCCAAAAGTATGTGTCCGCTATGATCACAACCAATCCATCCAAACTCTCTTTTTCCTTCCTTAGAGGATTACACCACATTGATATTGTACTTCAAAAATTGACAGGGGAAGTCCAGCAAGATTGGAAAGGCCCGGAAGAAGGAGAATGAGGTGGACCAACATGGACAGAGAACCTCTAAAAAAACCATTCAACCTAACCGACTCCAACAACTGCTTCTCAATTAAGATAACGAGCGTGTTAATGTCCAGAACATCAATGTTGAAGCAAGTTTTGTTTCGGTGGTTCCACATGCTTTACAAAATGATCAACATATGATCTAGCTCCTCATTTGAACACGATGCTCATCACAGTCTACAAATCTCAGTAATCTAACGGTGACAACCAACTCCTTTCAAGAGCAAAAAAGCCAACATGAGCTTGTAAGAATAAACTCCAACTCTTTTGAGAGAATTTGCATACCTATATGATATGACTTTTTGAGTCCTCATGGGATATGCAAAAAGAACAAAGTGAATATAGATCATAATTAGATCATAATGTAGGATTTACATTCCCACATGATAAGACTCGTAGATCATATAGTAACTAGTATTAGTTATGAATATGTTGATAGTGAGAGTGCCAGTGTGAGAGTGTGAGAGTGTCTGGCAAACTATTTACCTTATAAGTAAAATGAGAATTAAAGGGTTGGGAAATTTTGACCAATCACAAATTGTCACGACATTTATCAAATTAAGGACGAAATTACAAATTACTAAATTTATAACTAATTTCAAGTTGACAAGTGTTCCAACTTAAAATTGAAGACAAAAACCAGTGGATTCTGGTAATTTCACGTGTCTTTATCAATACCATTGGATTAAATAAGTTGGTTGTTTCTCATTGGGTCATAATATTTTGACTCGGGCTCAATTAAGGCCAATGCTATTTTAGCCCAAAGACTAACCAAGCCCAAAATCTAATTTCCGAGCCTAAGCCTACATTGGATTTTATAAATAAAGTTTCTCTTTATTGGAGAGATTAAAAAATTTAAAGCTCCATAGAAAACTTAGAGAAAATTCTCTAACTATCAAAAGACTTCTTAAACTCTTGAAGACCGAATGAACACTTATAAAAAGTCTCTTGAAGATATATATTCCAAGACTTTAACTTCAAGACCATTCACATGTTGCATCTCCCAAATGAAGTGTACACATTTAAGAGAGAGAATTAAAGGATCAAATGTTAGAGATTGAGCCACACTCGATAAATCTACATAATCTTAAATTCAACTATATGAACTACGCTTCTCCAGAAACCTCGTGCGAACAAAATCATTTTCACAATATGAATAGTAGTTTTTATTGGGATTGGTGTCTTAAATCTCTTTATTCTCACAATTTTAAAACTTGTATAAATAAATTGTTATTAATAAAATAAACGTTATTTTATATGTGCATTAACTCAATCTAAGAAACTAATATCCTAGGTTATTGTATGTTACTTAAACATGTATGTGGTTGACATACATGTGAATCATGTTTAAGTAATAACCTAAATGTTTTGTAGTAAATGGATAAGGTTGGGTGTCTTATCCTGATAACACTATGGATACAACTTACTTTGCAATTGTTATAATTGTTGTAAAGTATTACAAATGATCTAATCCTGAACATTCATGTGAAGACATGTGAGTGGAGGTATCTTATACAAAGAGTTTGTGTAAGACTGAACCACAAAATGATTAGTCTCTCTTTATAACATTGTTACTTGAAGAAACTTACATTTCACTAAGATGACCATAGGTGACTTGACCTTAATTCTAAGTGAGTTGTGAACTTCTGCCTATGAGGGTGGTCCTTTGACCTGCATGGATGAGAGTGGCGAGATTCGCAAACTCAATATGCCTACCATTTTGGGGATTCGTCTGAATAGGGAGCTGAGAACACAACTACACAAAATGAAATTCACTCATTTTCGTTGTTTGAGTAAGTAGATGGATCACTCCCTTAAGAGCTGATTATGGGTCTTGAACAATAAGGGCATTCATCCTCTCACTAGCTAGAGAGTGGTCTAGTTTATAGTAATTAATTGTTCATTAGAGGAATCGGTGCTACTTAAGAAGTTAGATGTAATTACAAGGGTAAAACGGTAATTTGGCCCAGTTGTAGTTATGAGTATTTTGGGAAAAGTCAACTTACTATTGATTGGTTATATCCAATGGACATAGAAATATATCTACAGTGCAAAAAGTGCAGTTGTCGATCTTTGGTAGAATGAATGACAGTTGAAGAATGTTGATAATTTAATTAAAGAGTTTAATTAATTAATCTCGTATCTTTAGAGATTCTAATCTGTAGGTCCATAAGGTCACTTGCTAGCTTAATAAGGATTTAAAGAGAATCAATTTTTTTTTTTATTAATTTGAATTGTTCAAATTAATTAAAGGAAATTAATTATATGAGATACAATTAATTTAATGTATATGGATACATTATAACATAAAATTTAATGAGAAAGATAAATATTTGAATATTATTCAAATATTTAATTATGTTAATGTGATTCATATAAAAACTATAGGTTAAAATTATATGAATATGATTCATATTAATACTGTAGGTTATGTAGGAGAATATAAACTATAGGTTATATTATATGTGATATAATATAAACTATAGGTTATGCATTATATGGATATAATATAAAGTATTATTTAATTATATTATTTGAATATAATTAAATATATTGTAATTATATTATTATTTGAATATAATTATATTATAAGGAATTATTTTACCATATAAAGTATTATTTAATTATATTATTTGAATATAATTAAATATATTGTAATTATATTATTATTTGAATATAATTATATTATAAGGAATTATTTTACGTTGAGAGGGAGTTATTGGATAACCCTTCACATCTCTCTCATATGCCATGATCTAGAGAATTTTGTAATTAATTCACTACGTGAGAAGATTTTGAGAACTCTATGAGATCTTCATCTTCATTCTTTGTAAACTTTATTCTCTCAAGAACTCTCATTCTTCCTTCACCAAAATAATCAAGGCAAGCCCACACCTCTGTCTTTGGGTCTCACCTTGAGGATAGCAAAGAAGACTTCCTTGGTGGTGTCTTGTTCATCTTGTTGTGTGTTGAAGAGTTCATGGGAAGATTTTTGTTCGTGTTGCCTAGGAGAGGAAATTGGTGAAGACAAATTTCTTCAAAGGTAAGTTTTCACCTACCCTTTTCCTCTCTGTATTTTTCGTAAAAAAACATACTTTAGGTTGTATTATGTTTATCCTCTTTGTTCTCTGTTTTCTATGTTTTAAGTCGTTCCAAAAATAAATTCACTGACACAAGCGATTGCTCACTTCCGCTGCGAGAGAATCCCCATCCTCGCCCCGAAGGAGGGGATGGGGACGGAGACAGAGATTTCCTACAGGGACCCATCCTTTTTTTTTAATATATATATTAAAAAAAATTAACCCCTGCCTCATCTCCGACTGGGGACTCGATTATAATCTCCAATTTGACCCCATATCCGATCAAATCGGGATGGGGACCCACGAAGATTTTTACCAACCCTATCAAGATCTTTTTCTCTTATCAAATAATCATCCATATAAGCATAAGCTTAAGCCTTAATAGACAAACCCCAATCTAGTTTTGAAATGGTACCCAACTCTCTCAAAACCAAGAATAATTTCCAAAATCGAAATCGAAATCCAAATCATTAGAAACAGAGTTATTGAAAAAAGGAAATATTTTGGACTGGAATTGGACAATTTAAAGATATGGGTCGAGATCATATTACAGATTAAGAATCATCAACGTGTGTCATTAATCACCCAAATTTCGAAATCATCAACTGATCTTCGCCTTCCCCACTTCACTAATAAAAAAAGGAATTCATCCCAACATCTTTAATCCAAAACCTGGAAGCTTGAGCTGCTGCTGCTGCAGATGGCCACTTCGTCAAAAATTTTCAATTCCCAACATCTTTTAGATTGAAGGGTATATGTTTTTGCCAATTCTCTTCTCACTCTCCTGCAATCGTGAACCATTAGAAGAATCCCTTTTGTTGTGCTTAGAAAATTTCGAGAAACAAACCCAACAAATCCTTTTGTTTTGTTTTCCTTCTTCATTTTCGATGAGATAATATTTGGTTCACAACCTGATAGACTCTGGCGGGGTAGATTCAAGCTGATTTGACACCCAAATCTTACTGGGAAATTCGATATTAAGCCCTTTTTTGCAATCCCATTTCCCAATTCAGCTTTACTGTAATCGGTCGATGATTTGATCGAAATTTGTTTCAAATCGAGAAGACCCCAGAACGGAATAGCGTTTTTTTCTGGCATATTGCTTTACTTGTAATACAATCCCATTTCTGGAATCTCTAGCTCGAACTTGATCGAATGGCTTCCCTCTCTATTGGGATTCATTTGCCTCCACCTCATCATTGGAGGAGATTCTCACTTCAATCCCAGTCTCCCATTTCCCTCCCATTTCACACTAGCTATGGTTCTTCTTTGAGTAGAGTCAGAACTCCAAGATTGCTTGGTAAGAACCTTCTTGTGCGGGCTGAAGATGAGGATAAAAGCTCTTCACCAGCAACCGCTTCTTCGTTTGAGCAACAGCAAGCTCCACCCAACTTCACTAAACAACTGGAGGTTTCCCTTTTGAAACCTTTGCCTTTTGAACTGTGTTTTGAATTAACTTTGGTTGTTCTATAGGGTAATTCGTGAAAAGTACATAAAAGTTTGATTGCTTATGCTTTCTGGATCCTGTTAATTATGGAAATCTTTCATTTAGTCCAAGAGCACGTCTAGCATATCTTATCACTATAACTCACTCCGTCCCAAATATGCCAATATTAGCTCTGGTGGTACGTAAATATAACTCGTTGTCTAAACAACTATTAAGAGTTCCTAGAGCTCCTTGTAGGGCTTGTGGGAAAACCTATTATTGTGCTTGATTAATCACTTTTTGTTGTTCAAAACGAATAGATCCTTCATTCTCTACTATTACCATGTAGTTCATTTGTAAAGGCTTTGAGCTGACAAGTAGTTCATTTGTGTTCACCTCTGGTTATATAATAATAGGAACTGTCATCCAAGTCAGGAACATGTGATCCCCTATGCTCAGTTGATGAAATAAGTTCACAGGATTTCGAAGATAGTTACCAGCCAAAGACTGATTTAGTAAAGGCTTTTGCAATATTTGTAGCTGCTCTTACTGGAACAGTGGCAATTAATCACTCCTGGGTTGCTGCTAATCAGGTTTATATGTTTGGTCTTGTCTGATATATTGTTTTTGTATCCATTCTCTACTAAATGTTTTCAGTAACAAGTTCACCACCCAGTGCTAATCTGTGAACTTTTATGTTTCATCAAACTTGTCATACAGGATCTTGCCATGGTGTTGTTATTTGGTATAGGATATGCTGGAATCATTTTTGAAGAAGCTCTTGCCTTCAACAAGAGTGGAGTGGGATTATTGATGGCGGTTGGCTTATGGGTTATTCGAAGTATTGGAGTAAGATCCAGTTTCTCAAGTCTAGTTTAGGACTATCTGATTGAATGCAGAATTGTAGCTTCATTATGTCTGAAGTTTTTTCATGTGCATATGGTTGGTTGTAGGTATAAGTAGTATCTCTATTAAATGTATTTGGTGTATGCAAGTAGACCAACAGATTTCTGGAAGGGGGATAATTTCAACATCTTATATAAGGTTTTGAGTTACTCGCATGGTCTCTTCACGAGCATTAGAATTACATGATGTGGTCTCTTCACGAGCATTAGAATTACCTGATGAATAACAGACAATCTCATTGACACTTTCTACTTTCTCCATCCAAATGAAATTGGAAACAAAATGAAGACCGTTGCACTATTGCAGCTATTGTTGCATCACTACTTGGTAAATTGATAATTCACCTTTCAATATTGCAAAAGTATACCAAAACTATTGCTTTAATCTGCATTTTTCGAAGGACAACTGATTCATTTAGTATCCAGTTGGTTAAATTTTAAAAAGTTATCACTCAAAATGCACTATACAAGATGCATGCCATATGGAGAGTGGTTGCTTCTTCCTTGAATGTCATCCTTCATTGCTGTTGCTGCCTTTTCTTGCTTGTTGGAGTTTTATTGTTTGCTTTCTACAGCCATTATCATTTACTTTCTCTAGCATCGTATTCTTATTATAGTTTCCTATTATAGGCTCCATCCACTGAAATTGCTGCTTCAGAGCTAACACATGCCACAGCAGAAGTCAGTGAAATTGTATTTTTCTTACTTGGGGCGATGACCATAGTAGAGATTGTCGACGCCCATCAAGGATTTAAGTTGGTTACAGACAGTATAACGACTCGAAAACCACGAACTCTCCTCTGGGTGGTTAGTGTGCTCTATTTCCATTTCACTAAATATTTGATGTCAATGTGTTTTTTCCAAACCAATCTTTTTAAAATAGAAGATTATCCATATTTTTCCATTATTTGATTGTTATAGTCACTACATGCATTGATTTTATTGGTTAAAACTTAGAAGGAAGAAGTCTTAGATTGATGAATTGAAGTACAGGAAAATATTCAGAATTTTTTTGTATGGTCTATCAACTCATATGTCAAGTATAGTTTACTAAAGCAGATTTTTGAATGATGGTGGAAAGTGGCCAAATCGAGCATAGCTCCATTGGCATCCGAGTGTGCTAGAAACTACAAGGTCCGTGATTCGAATCTTCCTACCCTCAATTGTATTAAAACAAAAAAGAATGATGGTGGAAAGTTTCAGTTGTGGCTCGATATAAATTCTAAGATGTTCTCTTGTTGGTCCTTATCGATTTAAGGACAGTTCTCTTGTTGTTCCTTATCGATTTAAGGACGGTTCTCTAGTTGATCCTGAAAACATTTGATTTCCTATCTGATCCGTTAAATAGTAAGGCTGTTACATTTTTTACCCATGTACAGGCAGATATGGTTACTGTCTGAAAACATTAGAAAAATCCTGTCCCTTTCCATTAACTTCAGTCAAAAAATTTCTAAATCGAACTTCTAGTGGAAATTGGGCAAAATGGAGATGGATTTGCTTCTTATTTACTTTACCTTCAGCTTTTCGTGCTAATCTCTACTTCTATGTTAACCTCTATACTGAAACACAACTGATCTGAAAACCTTATATTGCAGATTGGGTTTGTAACCTTTTTTCTGAGTTCAGTCCTTGACAACCTGACGACCACAATTATCATGGTTTCTCTATTGCGAAAACTAGTTCCTCCCTCAGAGTATCGCAAGTACGGTATCGTAGATGCACACTTTATATACTCACGATTGTTTTATTATTGCATTCCTCTCAAAATCTTGTGGTTGTATTTGTGTAATCTACAGTACTTTTTTTGTAAAATGCTGGTTTATGTTGTTGTGTTGTGGGGCACATGATAGGATTGACAAGGCTCCTATTAAAGTATACCTAGAAGAAGAACTGTGGGAATGAAAGTGACTAATTATTGTGTCATGGAGGGTATCTTTTTACATAGAAGGGCAAAGTTGGACCCTCCTAGTAATGTAGTTAGAAAAGTAAAAACTAGTTGAGGGAGAGACTCAGACCTAGCAAACAGTCTGAAAACTGGTATTTCTTTTATTTTGCTTATCTACAGTTCAGTAACCTCTCTTTCATATCAATTGTCATTTGTCATATCAGCAAATGATGTAGCTTGGCATTGATAAAATTCTAATGCACAACTCTAGCTATTTGATCATAAACCTAGATTGACACAAAAGGGTGTAAAATATAATTTTTATCCAATGTTTAGTTCACTGCATTCAATCACCCAGCATCTAGAAAGTTCCATTAGTTTGTTGTGAACCTTTGTTTTACCACCAATTGTATGATCTTAATTATTGAAATGAATTACATGAAACAGGCTACTTGGAGCTGTAATCGTTATAGCAGCAAACGCAGGTGGTGCATGGACACCTATTGGAGATGTAACCACGACCATGCTATGGATACATGGTCAGATATCAACAGTGCCGACACTCAAAGTATTCCTCTCTCTGATATACTGTGATTTACTGTGTATCTATTTATAGTTGTTTGAGACTGTTTCAAAATGGTTTTACAATATTATGATTAGGTAGCTAAACTAAACAAACCTACTTCAAGTATGCACTCGACATCATCTTTCACAAAGGTAGTTTGAGTTGCCCCGTTAAAGGCAATCGTCACATCATTTCAAGATATAGCCATTTAAATAAACTACTGCTCCATGCTACATATTGGTCTGCTACTCTGTCTGTTAAGGACCTTTAAGTTCCAATGAACATCATGAATTTTATGTGGTAACATGTTGCTCGAAAAGATTCACTATACAATTTGATCATTAGTTCACTTTTCTCATCTGTTGCCAACTTCTCACTAACCGGTGTTGTTTACAGGACTTGATTATACCTTCAGCTGTTTCACTTGCAGTACCTCTGGCACTGCTATCCCTAACAAGGTATAAGTTTAGTAACTAAGTTGAAGTCGTAGTTGTGCAATTTGAGACTTCTTTTGATGAATCCTTTTAAGATTGAACTTATTTGTGTGTTTTTTTCTCTTCTTGGATTCAGTGAAGTTAATGGAAAGGGACAGGATTTTTCTAATGTTATGGCGTCGGAGCAGATGGCGCCTCGAGGAAAGCTCGTCTTCTCTGTAGGTGTTGGAGCTTTAGTTTTTGTTCCGGTGTTCAAGGCCCTCACAGGTCTGCCCCCGTACATGGGTATGCTGCTTGGTCTTGGAATTCTGTGGATTCTGACTGATGCTATTCACTATGGTGAATCGGAAAGGCAAAAGTTGAAAGTTCCTCAGGCTTTATCTCGTATCGATACGCAGGGAGCACTATTTTTCCTTGGTATCCTTTTGTCTGTCAGCAGGTGAGTGCACCATCTACCCTCCATTCCAGCTTTTATACTATTTCTTTTACTTTTTTATGTGCAAAAATGCAACACAACCAACTTATTGCTATGTTATATATACTTCCAAAGAGGAGTTTGTCGCTAGACAGTATTCGGTGAAATTTTCTAGCTCCTTAAGAATCCATCACTAAAATAGCCATAGAAGGAAGGTCTTGTAAGGTTTTACAATGGGTTCCCTCTGGGAGGAAAGGAAGGTATTGAGTCTGTTCCAATGCCTTCACCCTTTAGAATTTGATTCAAAACAAGTTCGCCTTCTTTATCCGAGAACAAAGGGCATTCTGACTAGTGTAATGCTGGGGTTTATCCATTGAATAGATAATAATAGCAAGGGAAAATATCAATTCATATCCCTAGGCTTTGGAAATTGTATCAATTAAAATCTTGAACTTTCATAAGTGTGTCAATTTAGACCATCTTTCAAGTTTCATTCGACCAGTACCGTGAGAAACGTATAATTTAAGTCAATTAAACTCTCAAAATTTCCACAAGTCAACCCTTAATTATGGTCATCTTTGAAAATCATCCATGCATTAATTTTCAAACGTGTGGACTTCTTCAAAAGACAGTTTTACAAAATGGACGATTAGGGTAAATGTATCGATGGTTTTCAAAGAAAATTTTATCTAAGAGTCTAAAGTGATTCATTTTATGAAGGTATTAGAGTTTTGATTGATACAATTATAAGTTTCACACGAAATTTTTCCATATGAAACATAATGGAAGGTAATGACACTTATAAAAGTCCAGGGTTTAAATTGATACAATTATTCTTTTAGGCTTTAAATTAATATAACCCCTAAAGTTTCGGGGTTTAGATTGATATTTTCCCTAATATCATCCTTCGTACAAGTTCTAGAATTGATGTCTTCTTACATCCAGATGTAATGACACATTTGTGTATGTTTGTTTGGTAATATAATACCTTCTCTTCTGTAAGTGAAAGTAAAGTTACTGTTGACCTATTGAACTGAGTCTAATTTGTGAATTCCAGCTTAGAGGCTGCGGGGGTGTTACGCGAATTAGCAAACTACCTTGATGCTCATATTCCAAACGTTGAACTCATTGCGAGTACAGTGGGTGTTATATCAGCAATAATAGACAATGTACCATTAGTTGCAGCAACAATGGGAATGTATGACCTCTCCTCCTTCGCTCAAGATTCCGAGTTCTGGCAGCTAATTGCATTTTGTGCTGGCACTGGTGGATCCATGCTTATAATTGGATCTGCAGCTGGAGTTGCATTCATGGGGATGGAGAAGGTGGACTTCTTTTGGTACTTAAGAAAGGTGTGACCGACATAAAACTGTTCCTTCTCTTTTCAAAGTAGAAACCAGTTTCAATTCAAAGATTGAATGTTTTGTTTTCCTGTATCCTCTTCTGCAGGTTAGCGGTTTCGCTTTTGCAGGATATGCTGCTGGAATTGCTGCCTATTTAGCTCTTCATAACTTCAACATATCGCTACCTACAACTATTGCTGAGGTGCCTTCCATTTTGGGTTCATAAACTACTGAAACATTTTGATGACTTCAAATAAACAAGGCAATTTTTCACTTCAAAATCCGGCTGATTTCCTCTTATCGATTTATCAGTAAATTCATGTGCCCATAAATCAATTTTCAAGAGATACACTTCAGTCTTATGAGTTTACCCAACTATGACGACTTAATGAGAGCCAAGACAGCCTTGACACAGTCAGGTGCTGGTGGCTGACTCAAGTGCCCTAAAAAATGCACGAAATGGTTGCCTATTACATGGCTCACTAACTCTGCCTGGGGTGTACCTATTATTGGTCATACCGAGCACCCCTACTTAAAGTAACTGCAAGAGTATTCAACCAAAGTATATATAACGATTCTTCAAACTTGGTAAAAGCACATTTCTTCATTCAAAAAGTTGAGACAACAAACCAGATTATTTAAATCAAAATTGGGGCCAAACATGTAGGAATGTACCAAAATCCCGAGAGGGTGGTACACAGACCAAGGACGAGTTTTTTCTTTCTTTCCTTGGTGGAGAGAAGGGAAGAGGGGGAAGGAAAGGGTGAGGGTGAAGCTCATGACCATATTACATTCTACAACTTGAGGAAAACAAACTCTTCAATTGCTGGGACATCACCAATCCTCTTCAAAGATTCCTTGCTAGGCTGTTCATCAACACCAATGGCCATAACAGCCTGCTTTCGAGGAGCAATCCTACCAACGCTCATGAAACTCACATTAACATTTTCTTCTCCAAGAATGCTTCCAACCTTTCCAATCATACCTGGCTGGTCAACTTGCCTGCAGAGTATGATGCTGCCCTCCAGACTAACATCGACTTCAAAAGACCCGACCTTTGTAAGGTGAGGGATTCCATCTTTCACGAGTCCTTCCACCCTTATCTCTCCAGTATCTGATATAGCACTGGCAAATTTGGATTCCACGTTGGCAATCTGTACCTGAATGTATTCTAATGGTTTCTCAGGCGACCCATCAATAATGACTCGCTCCTCGGTTATCCTTAGTCCTCTCTGTTTGGCAGTGAAGTCAGCATTCACCAAGTTCACGAAAACACTGGAAATGGGCTCAATGAGACCTTTGGTTATCATGGCCCGAAGGAGCCTGGTGTCAAGATCATCAGGAGCTCTAGAGGATGCGTATGTTACTTTCACAGTTTTCACACCACTTCCTCCTGCTACCAATTGGACAGCCAGTCTTCCCAATTTCTCGGCGAGTTCAACAAATGGTTTCAGCTCCGTTAACACCTACATGGGAGAAATAAAACTTTGTTAGAATCGTTATATACCAGAAACTTGAGAATTAGTTCATTGAAAATAAAATGTACGATGAATAATGATGCAAGTCACAATCAACACTCAGCAGACCTTCATGACCAGTACGAAAAGTACAAATTAAAGAGGAGATAATCCATTTATAGAGATGCACTACTAAATCATTGGAAGTAAAGTTTTGGTAGCCTACAAAAAGTTCAGGTTTTCTGGAAAATCAGGCTTCGGTAACCATTCACATTTAACAGGTTTCTGAAAATCATCACCAGAAAGATGTCAACGGAAAAGCAATCTCTCCAACTGTTGGAGGACTACACTATTTAGCCTTTTCCTTACAAGACCCTATTCCTTAAAAGATGGGGAGAGACGTCAAAGGTTTCTAGATGAAAAGCATTCAAGAGAAGAATTCTTATTCTATTGCATAGCATAATGTGTCAGAAAACCTAAAGATATCTCCACTTGGGAAAGCAAGAAAATCAAGAAAACAAATAACCATGAAATAGTAAAGAGGTAAAAAAAAACAGAACTAGAAGTAGTTCAGGTAGACGTTTAAGTGATCATGGAAATATGAAATATGAGAGTGATAGAAGATTTCAAAACCAAGGGCTTCTACCTCTGCAGGAACCATCGGAGCATTGACGGCAGTAGCCGCAAGCTCCCCTTTCAAGGCTCCGACAACAGCTTCAGCTATCTCAACAGCTACTCCTTCCTGCATACCAGAAGCAAAGATAATAAAAATTACAAAAAGGAAAACACAAACTTTTAAGTCCTTTGATTTAAAACACACACCTGAGCCTCCATTGTGCTGGCGCCGAGATGAGGAGTTACAGTGACATTCTCATGCTGGACCAACTTGCTCTCCTTCGGAGGTGGTTCCTCAGTGAAAACATCAAGTGCAGCCTATCAGAAAAAAGAAACGTTATACAATCCTTGCGTTTTATGATAACTAGGAAACTTCAATTAGGTAGCAAGAAGAAAAAGAACCTGAGCGACAATGCCAGCATCCAACGCCCTTACAAGAGCTTCTTCATCAATTACTCCTCCACGAGCAACATTCACAATCCTTACTCCTTTCTTCATCTTTGCGAAATTATCATCATTAAGGATCTTTGACGTGGCTGGAGTTAAAGGCATATGTAAAGAAATGAAATCAGCCGTTGCAATGGCTTCATCAAAGCTCACAAGCTCTACGCCTATTGCACGAGCACGATCAGCTGGTGCATACGGGTCATGTGCAATTACATGCATGCCAAGTCCCTTTGCACGACGAGCAACTTCAGATCCAACTTTGCCAAATCCCATTACAGCCAGTGTTTTCCCCACAAGTGATACACCAACATATTTGTTGCGTTGCCACTTCCCTGCGGTGGAGGAGAAAATGTAAACTCATAAGTAGTTCGTTTCAACAAAGGCATATCTCGATATACAACATCATACCCAATAAATCTGACCATCTTATCGTCGACGGGCTCCATAAGGGAAAGAGATCGTCCGATGCAGAGAGTTGTTTCTTTGTTTTCTAATTATTTCAAATCATAAAGTTCAAACTAAGCAAGCATAAGATAGGAATTTTCTACATAACTCCCCCTCCGACAGGTTTCCACTTTTTACAGCGCACATCGATACTTAAAAACAAAACGTACAAGGAATTCTTTCAGGGCACATTCGCTTTAAGCATTAAAATAATTCTTTCCAGACAGATTTAATTGAAATGCTCGTCCAATATTAAGATAAAAGGCCGAGATCTTTCCGAAGTTTACCACTTTCCATGGTTTCTAGCAGATCCAAAGCAAACAACAAGCTACAGAACACGAAGATTCTAGAAAAAGAAAAACGTACCAGCTTTAACAGACGCATCGGCTTGGGCAACATTTCTGGCCATTGCAGTCAAAAGTGCAATTCCGTGCTCAGCTGCAGCTACCGTGTTAGCAGTGGGAGCATTCACCACTAAGCAACCATGCTCAGTGGCGGCCGCTAGATCGACATTGTCAATGCCAACACCAGCTCTCCCAACGACCTTCAACCTCCCTCCAGAGGATTCAAACACTTCGCGGCTGACCTTAGTCCCACTCCGCACAATAAGCGCATCACAAAGCGAGATCTTGGTACAGAGCTCCTCAGGACTCAGATTATAGGAACAATCAACATTAGCAAATTCCTTAAGGAGATCAAGACCCGCTTCCCCAAGCTTCTCCGCAACAAGAACCGTCGGCTTCGCATTCAAAGACGCAGAAACCAACACCACAAACCGCGGCGCGCCAACACTCCGTGGACGAAGATTAACAGAAAAGGCCGAAGGAACAGGAAGCTTAGAAGAAAGAGAAGAAAGTACCGAGTTCCGTAACGACGGTATGGGGAGCGTAGGCGACGCGGAGGCAGCCATTTTCTCGTCGGCGGTGAGGAATGTAAAAGCGCCGGCGGAGGAAGATCTAGGGTTTAATAAGGAAAGGTGAGAGAGGTTTAAGTTCCGTGATGAAAACAGAGTGACAGCCAACGAAAGAGATATATGTATGTTGGCGGATGACGTGAAAGACACGCGCTATTGATGAGAGTGGGGGAATGTGGAACTAATTTTGAATGCGGTTTAATTTTTGCTTAGTGGAATTGCCTTAAATTGCAAGCAAGTTGAGATTAATTAACGCTAAATCACTCTTAATAATAATTAAAATGAACGGTGGGTAATACTTGGATTTACTTGAAAATAGGATTAAATGTTTAGTACCATTGAATGAGATCCCTTTTTGTTTCTTTAGGTAGGAAACTTTTGGTATTAACGTGGTTAATTAATAAATTAAGCAAAGTATTTATTCATTCAACGTAATTATGATTGATTAAATACATTATTAGTTTTTGGGTTAAGACGTCTCTTGGATTTCCAGACAATTTAGAGAATTTGTGGCTACAATTTCGACTAACCTCGTCCAACAACTATCTAATCCAACAAATATTTGCTATTTGTTAAGGAAACTAATAGGATTCCAAATTTTAGGTAAGTAGTCATTCTTGTTTCAACCATGTTTAAATTGTTTTTTTTATTGTTTAAATTTTATTTTAGCCTAAACTAATTGTATTTAGCTTGTGATCTAAAAACAATAATACAAAAATATGGACCCCTTGGTAATTATTTAGACCCCTTTGCTAATCATTTGGTTTTTATTTTTGTTTTTTAAAATTAAGTTTATTTCATCTACATTTCTTATAATAATTTGTATTTTTTTTAGTACGATGGTTAAATTCTTAGTCAAATTTTACGAACACAAACAACCTTTTGAAAGTTACTTTTTTTAGTTCTCAAAATTTTGCTTGGCTTTTTAAACCATTCTTGAAAAGTAGATAACAAAAGAATGAGTTTGAAGGTGGGAATAGTGTCTATACATTTAATTTTTTTTTTTAAAAAAAAAAAACAAATGGTTATCAAATGAAGTCTTAATTTTTTTTTTTTTTTTGAAAATTAAGCTATAGACACTACTTCTACATTCAAGTTATCTACTTTTTTTTTATCAATGGTTTAAAAAACCAAGTCAAATTTGAAAATTAAAGAAAAAATGGCTTTTAAAATTTTGTTTTTATTTTTAGAATTTGGTTAAGAATTCAATCATTGAAAGATGTAAATTATTGTAAGAAATTAGAGGAAACATGCTTAATTTTTAAAAATGAAAAATGAAAAATGAAATGTTATCCTAATGGAGTCATAGCATTCCATGCAAATGAAAGTTTAATATGTTATAAATTGTAAAGTTAGTTAGTTGTAGAATTTTTTTCGCACAGTTAGTCGTAGTTACCACTTACATTAGGTTGAATCTCAACAATTATAAATCAATTTATGAAAATATTTTATGTTAATATATTCATTATCCATTTACGATACCATATAATTTATAATAATATTATATTCAAACATTTTTAATTTAACAAAAGTGAAAAGTGAAATGAGTTTATAAATTATAACCTTAAATATAATGTTTATAAATTTTATGTAATACTACACTTAAAATTTTCAAACTATAAATCTAAATACATCGAGAACATTAAAAAAAATAGTACTCATTTTAGTTAGAAAATCTAAAAACGTAGATCAAACTTTTTTTTAAATAATTATTTAGTAGAGAAAAAAAAGTTAAAAATAAAAATGGAAAATTAGACTAAAAATAAAAATTGAATGGTTAAATTAAAATTTTAGTCCAAAAACCTTGTTTTCTAACTATTTTGGTTTTTGTTTTTGAAAAATAAGCTTATTTTCTCTATATTTTCTGAAATAATTTACATATTTATTAAGTATAAGAGTTGAATTCTTAACCAAATTTCAAAATTGACATGATTTTTAGAAACATTGGTAAAAGCAAAATAGAGTTGGAAGAGGTGTATACTCTTAGTCTTTCCCAAAAAAAAATTAAAATGCTCCTACATTACTACAACAATCAGTTTGTTTGAAGTTTTTTAGAGTTTAAAAAGCACAAATTTTAAAACAAATTAAATAGACATTCTTTCTTTTTGTCATATAGTTACTCACATTTTTCTCTCATTTGTCCAATTCTTACTTCAATTTTTTCTCATGACAAAATATAAATTAAAACTTCAAGTTAAAGCATAAAACCTCATAAAAATCTCACAAAATTTCAAAATCAAAATCTCCCTTTAAGACTTACCGAAATCATAAATAGCCAAATACACACTCAACTACTAACCATATCGGTAAAACATTTAAGTCCTAAGGTCTCGTACTTCCATAGTCTTTTTTTTTTTGCTATAAATTATATACCTTAACTAAATAAGAATTGTTTTTATGAAATAAACAAATGTTAAATAATTGAACGGAAGGAGAGTAAGAGGGACAAAAAATAGAGAAAATGGAGAATGTGTTAGGTCATATATTAAAGTAGGAGAGAGAAGAAATGAAAGAGGATGGCAAAGGGATGTAGATAAAATCCTAAGAACATTTTAAACTTTTTTTAAAAAATTATTTTAAAGTTAAGGATACTAATATAACTTTTAAAATTTTAGACCTATTTTTGCAATAGGTACTAACCGTTTTTGTCTATATATTAAAAGAAATGTTATTTTAACCCTTTTTTTTTAGTTTCGTTGTATTTTTAAAACTTTGGAAACAAAACAATTTCCATCTAAAACTAGAGTATTTTTTAAACTTTTTTTAAAAAAGAATTGAAGGTACTTTTTGAAACTTTTATTCTTTTTTATTTATTTATTTTGTACAAAGTTGAAGGATTTTCTTTTTAAATAATTAACCTACCATTTATATTTATTCATAAAAGAAAGTATATATGTGGCCACGCCAAGCCAACACATCATTTTGCAACCTATTTATTTCTTTAACGGTAAAGTGACGTCACCGACAACGTAACAATTTCTTCAAGACATTGATTTTTGAGTAAATAAATACAGTCCTTTAAATTTCTTTAATGGTCTTTGTACATTGGAAAAAAATAGATTGAGTCTGGTTTCTATTATGTCGTTAGTTTCAAAATAGATTTTGAATCTAGTTTCTATTAGGTTGTTAGTTTTATAATTTTATTTCTACCTTTCACATTTGAGTTTTGTTTCAATTTAGTTATTAGGTTAATAAATTACACAAACCACCCTTGAACTATTGGGATTTTGTAATTGAAGTATGGGGTGGGGGAATTGAACCTCAAACCTTGAGATCGATAGTATGAACACTATGCCAGTTGAACTATATTCTTGTTGGCTCTTTTGATGAAATTTCTTTCATTCATATTTTTAGATCTTTAATACCTTAGTTGATAAAGCGACAAGTGAAAATTATGTAATTTAAAGATTGAAATACTAGTTGACATGAACTTTCAGCCAGCAATCTTTTTTGTACTAAGACCAAAACTCATCAACTTGCAGAGTATCAAACAATTATGTAATTTAGCAGATTGATTGAAATTTGAACAAAGGTCTTGTATTAATTAGGGGACTTATAACAAAACCCACCAAAAGATCTCATACTTACACAACATTTCAAAAACTAATAATGATAACAATAATTTGTTGTTTGTTTACATATGCGAGTAATTTAAGCCTCCTAGTTTTCTTTCTTTCATGAACCCACGTATGTGGATCTTCTTCTAACCTACAATATATGCAAGGAAAATAGTAAGTGGAGGAAAATAAGTAAGATGATAAAAACAAAATTCGTAAAACACATTACCAATAACTTTGGTATGAATTCCCTCCCCTTTCCTTTCACTTCCCTTTTACAAGAACGTATACTTGTGGCCGTTTGTACAACACTTGCTACATCAAATTAGACCTGATCTTCTACTGATTTTAGAAAGTTGATGGTTCATTGACATCTCTTTTTTGTAATCTCTTTGGCCTCCCAGATGGTCTCTTGATAAAAGGGGAAAGTATATGGGTTCTATACCAACTTTAGGCTATAATTTGCCTCATCGATTGTTTGGAGGTAATGTGAATAAATGATCTCAAATGTAGGAATGTGGTAATATACATTCTTCTAAACACAGGTTGCATGTATAATTTAGGTCTAAGAACACTTATCAAGCAAGTGGATCCTGGATTAGATCTTCTTATATCCTTACAATAGTCTCAAAATATGACATATTACATCTTGCTACTTCCTTCAATAATTTGTAAAGTCATCTTCCTCGCTTTATAAGCTTGATGTCTTGAAATGTTAATATTGAAATCTTTTCTCACAATATCAACAATAGATTTCGAGTCCCACTCCGGATGTAACTTAAGCATATCGATATAATAATTAGCAATCTATTTGGCAATGCTTGTTGCTAGTTTTTCTAATGCATGAGTGAGTGTTTTGCAGTGACTTTATTTGGTAAGTACTCTCATCTTGCCTTTTAGATGCATGTAATCACCAAGCACACCGTCACTTGTGCTGACTCATTTTTAACATATATCAACTCACGATCATTTCTTATCGAGTATTCTGTTAAAACAACTCTTAACTCACGTAATGTACCAAATGTCATCCCTAACGATAAATTAATCTCTTCCTTTAACATTGAAGAGTTAAATTCAGGATATTCTTTTTTATTGTACATCATCTTCATCAGATTGAATTGGTGAGCTCAAATGACTAAAAGATCCACAATCAGACTCTTCCAAGGCTCCATTAACAAGGTTTAACTCATTAATAAACTCCTCCATATTTTGAGACTCATAATCTTCCTCATCAAAAGTCAACATCCTCACTATTGTTATCACAGTCTTCCTCACCTTCAACGTAAACTATTCTTGCTTTAAACAAAGCATCATCCTCTAGTCACTATCCATAAAATTCACTGAGGCTGCACTTTTATCACTAGCATCACTCTCCTCAACCTCCTTATCATGTGTATTCTCTTATAGTGTGAAACTTCTAAAGTGGGTTTTACCTTATTTAATGTCGCTTCCAAATGCTCTATATAGATATGAATCAAATTCACATGTTTAAAAGTCCTTAACATCTCTTGGATATCTTTAGCATTCCACAAAAGTCTTAACCCTCCTTCAAAATCCATCCTTGGAACTAGATAATGAATTTCTGCCCATTCTAATACACCTACCTCCATCAGTATGTCCATAATTTTAGATATAGACATCATATCAAAATTGCATTTATCAATTTTGTGCACGTGAGATTCACTCTAATTTTCTAAATATAAAGTCCAATCTCCAAGGAAGGAAGTCATATATGAAGATTGTAGCTTGAAGTCAAACATATTTAAGGTTGAATTATTGTTTGAGTCTGTGATTGAATTTGATTGGCATTGCTTCTTTCCATATGTTTGATCCGCACAAATTTATTTTGTTCTTCTTTTTCGTCGAAAGTTTAGCTTCATTTTCGCCCCAGTTGGCTTTACATGTTTGGAATTTCTAAACATTTTTGGATGATTTCTTCTTCAAGTTTCATTTTTGTATGGATTAACGGGGAAATCTTGTGTTGTTTACTTTGTGGTTAATACTCCTAATCATCAAGATGATGTTGCCCTAGACTGAAACGCCTGCATGTTCCTTTTCCTTGGAACACCTTCATTTTTCTCTCTTTACCCTGGTAACTATAATGAATAAATTTCAAAACGATGATCGTGCTTTTCTTTTTCTATTCCATTTGAACCCAAAATTCATATTTTGGCTGAAGATTGAGTAGCTTTACTTGCATTATAATTATTATATGATTGTCGAAATTGACAAAGTGCACGAAGTATTGCCATCATAAACATGGTTGGTTATAATAAGACATGTAAATTTGCACCTATTTGAATAGTAATATATTGTAAACATTAAAGGTATATTTGTTAATTGTTTTCATGTGAGAACAATAGTATATTGTTTTAGTAGTTTTTGTGTGTCGGTGGATTGTTTACTTGTTTTTTAAGTATATCAATTACATACCAGCACTAAATAATCACTAATTATAGAGATATATATTTTTTGAAGTTTTCTAATCCAACTAATACTTTTAATTTCATAGGTGGTAGTATGATCTCCCCTCACAAACTACTTAGTAACAATGTGATAGATTGTTAAGTGCTACTCAATATGTGATTATCAACAATATATCCAAAATGTTATATGAGATGTGAGAATTAAATTGGAAATTAGAAGCGTGAGTGGATTGTTTAAGCATGGAGAATCAAATATGGCTATATGATTGATATATGATTTCTATTTGATTGTCATATAATTGCTATATGATTGATATCTGATTAATATTTGATTTCCATGTGATTTCCATTAGATATTAAATACTTTGTGGTTTCTATTTGATTAACATGTGATTGTCATCTGATTGATATCTAATTGCTATTTGATTGTCATGTGATTGATATCTGATTGTCATTTAATTTTTATTAGATATTAAGTATTTTTTATATTTATATTTGATTGTTATGTGATTAATATATGATTTTTTACTACTTGTATTTCAGAGGTGAATGACATTATATTGCCTCCGATTATTAAACATCAAACAAGAAGACCTCGAAAGTAAAGGATTCTTTCAATTGGTGAATTGGCAAAGCGCACAAAGTGTAATCGTTGTAAGCATGTTGGTCATAATAGAAATGAAGGAACTCTTATTCAAGAGTACGTACGAGCGGAAGCGGATCTTTCCAATTCATTGTGATAGAATTACGCATATACATTCAAAACATACTAATATGCATTCGTAATGCTAAAGAGATCAAGAGATAATACCGGATGAAGATTTCTTCTTCACAGCGAGTCTGAAGCCCAACCGTCTACCTCGAACAATCACTACTCGGACAGAAGGAAACGGAGAAGACACCACCACTCAGAGCCCTCGGTATTCTTGAAGTGAGAATCCAAAGTGTGAGCTTTGTTCGGATTTGGTAGAGGAAAGGAGGAAGAGAGACCGTACACAACGATCAAGCAAGTGGGAGATGAGATCGTCTATCGCATAGAACAAGATGCTTGATCGTTTAGGTAAAGTATACGATAGTGTAGGAAAAAGTAAGCAACGTCTAAACGATCGTGTAGGAAAAGGTAAGCAATCGTATAAACGATCGTGTAGGAAAAAGATGAGCGATCGTCGAAAACGATCGTGTAGGAAAAACTAAGCGATTGTCTATACGATCGTTTAGTAAATATCAGGAGCTAAATGATCGCTTAGGAAAACGTAAATGATCGTTTAGTTAATAGCATGCGACGGTGTAATCAGTAAGCGATCGCTTAGCAATATCGTATATGTAAACGATCGTGCAGTCACTATCATATAGGCACTAATTTTTTAAACGATGACACTATCTTTTTCACAATGTCTGCGCACACCGAGATCAACACACCGACCACTATTTATAATGCACTCATTCGTTATTTAGAACAGAAGAGACACCTTCCTATTTCTTTTATAACCGTCCAATGAATGTGATCTTATCATATTCATAACATATAAATTAATATCATATATTAATTATAATATTTTCCTCTACTAGATATAAATCATATTTATATCCAATTTCCTCCAAGTTAATGTATCTCATACATAAATTTAATTTATCATATTTAATTAACTCATTCAATTATATCATATATAATCGAACTCCCTCTTGTCAATTTAAACATTTCAAATTGACCCAAAAACTGTCTCTCAACTTGTATCCAAGCTACCAAGGGGACCTTATGGACTTATGGCTTGAAACTCCAACAGTACGTGAATAGTTGACTAAACTCTTTAGCCACGATATCCACCATCCGTTAACTGCCAGACATTCCATTAAAGACCGACAATTGAACTCTTCTTGCCATAGATATATTTCTATGTCCATTAGATATAACCAATCATTAGTACGATGACCCTTCACAGATGCTCGTAATTACAGCAGGCCAATTTACCGTTTTGCCCTTGTAATTACATCTTCCTTCTTAAGTACCACTGATCCCTCTAATGAACAATATAACATAGTCTTACTATGTCTAAACAACATTCGGGTCATGAGAAGGTGTGTGGCACCACATCGTTCAAGCCTCGGGATCAGCCCTTAAGAGAACAATCCATCTACTTACCCCTACTTTGGGGAAGGAGTGAACTTCATCTTGTGAAGTTGAGTTCCTAGCTCCCAAATCAGACGAATCCCCAAAATGGTAGGTTTGAGTCGGCGTTCTAGCCACTCGCACCCATGCAAATCAAAGGACCGCTCTCAATGGTAGGAGTTCCCAACTCACTCAGGATTGAGGTCATGTTACCTATGGTCATCCTAGTGAAGTGAAGTCTCAGTCATGAACGGTGTTATATGACAAGACATTAACACTTCGAGGTTCTTATACAAACTCTTTATATAGGACGCCCCCGCTCGCATGTCCACTACACGAATGATCAGGATCAGACCATCTGTGACAAATCACAACATTTGTAACAATTCCACAAAGCGGGCTACATCCGTAGTGTTACCAGGATAAGGTTTCCCTTCTATATCCATATACTACAGACTATTTTTATTGTCACTTAAGACATGATCCACTTGATGTCACTACATACATGCTTAAGTTACAAAAAGACAACCAGGGATATTAAGTTTATTGGTTTGTGGTAAAATGAAAAACATCTAAATGTGCAAAGTCAAGTAGTGAAGTAAATATCATTTATATTATACATCACAAGTGTTCATACAAAGTTGTTTACAAACTATAGGACACGAAAACTTTAGAGCACAAACCCCAACAATTTCCCACTTGTCTTAAAGAGAAGTGGGAAGTACAAGTAAACAGACACAAAATAATAAACTAGGGCATAAAAACCTAGTGCAACAAAATCTCCCACTTGCCTTAGTCCAGCCACGGGCGGTTCCATAGACCCATGCTCTGAAGGTGACCCTCAAACACTGTAACCATGAGAGCTTTTGTAAACAAATCAACAACGTTTTACTCCGAGGCAATCTTCATGACAATCACGTCTCCTTGATGCACTATCTCGCGGATTAGATGATACTTCCACTCTATGTGTTTTCCGCGCCTATGACTCCTGGGCTCCTTGGAGTTCGCCACAGCACCACTATTGTCATAATAGAGGGTGATGGGCCTAGACATATCTGGAACAACTTCCACCACTGTCAAGAACTTTCTAAGCCAGATAGCCTCTTTAGTAGCTTCACAAGCCGCTACGTACTCGACCTCCATCGTGGAGTCGGTGATGCATCCCTCTTAGTGCTCCGACACACTACAACTCTTCCATTAAGAGTAAACACTGACCCTGAAGTGGACTTTCGAGAGTCCTTATCAGTCTGAAATCAGAATCAGTGTATCCAATAAGGATCAAATCCCGAGACCCATTCACAAGCATGAAGTCCCTCGTTCTTCGAAGATACTTGAGGATGTTTTTAACTGCAGTCCAGTGACCCTGGCCTGGTTTAGATTGATATTTACTGACTATTCCCACAGCATAGCAGATGTCTGACCTAGTGCAGAGCATCGCATACATGAAATTGCCAACGACAGATGCATATGGGACCTATCTCATGTCTTCAACCTCTTGAGGTGTCTTAGGACACATGTTCTTAGACAAAGTGACTCCATGCCTGAATGGTAGTAAGCCCTTTTTGGAGTTCTGCATCGAGTACTTGAGTAAGATTTTGTCAATATATGATGCCTGAGACAATGTTAGCACTTTGTTCTTACGATACCGAAAGATCTGTATACCCAGAACAAACTGAGCCTCTCCTAAATCTTTCATTTGGAATTGGGTCGCTAGCCAGTTCTTAATTGCAGCAGTAGACCTACATCATTTTCAATGAGTAGTATATCATCTACATACAATACTAAGAAAGCTACTTAACTGTTAACTATTTTTTGTAAACACGAGGTTCATCAACGTTTTGGTCAAAGTCATACGATTTGATCGCAGCATCAAACAGAATATTCCAAGATCGAGATGCTTACTTCAGCCCATAAATGGACTGATTCAGTTTGCAAACTTTTTGCTCTTGACCTTGGGCAATGAATCCTTCAGATTACACCATGTAAATGGTCTCCTTAAGATTGCCATTCAGAAAAGCCGTCTTGACGTCCATTTGTCAAATCTCATAATTATAATAAGTTGCAATGGACAGGAGGATGCGGATCAACTTTAACATGGAAACAGGTGAGAAATTCTTCTCATAGTCGACTCCCTCCATCTGGGTATAACCCTTTGCCACAAGTCGAGCCTTGAAGGTTTGCACCTTCCCATCAGCACCTCGTTTGCGCTTGTAGATCCATTTACAACCTATAGGTCTTACCCCATCAGGCTGATCTACAAGATCCCATACCGAGTTGAAATACATCGACTCCATCTCGAGATTCATGGCATTGACCCATTCATCCCGGTCAACATCCTCCATTGCCTTTTTATAGGACAATGGATCCTCAACATCGCCATCTGTCACCATAGCTAGGATTTTCGTGAAACCCAGATAGCAATCAAGTGGGTTCATAACCCTCCCACTGTGTCGAGGTTCCCTTAACTCTTGAGATGGAACCGACATACCAGGTAAACTATCATCAACAATTCTGGTTGATGAAGTAGGTTCTTCAACAACTCTTGTTGAAGTTTCAGCAGTTTCTTTGGAAAGCTCACTTAACATGACTTTACTACGTGGACTGTGCTCCCTGATATGATCCTCCTCCAGAAAAGTAGCGTTCATGAAACAAACACCTTGTTTTCGGACGGATCATAAAAGTAACCTTCTCGTGTACCTTTAGGGTAGCCTACAAAGAGGCATAACCTCGATTGTGATTCCAACTTCTTGGGATTTTCCTTAAGCACATGTGTCGGGCAACCCCATATGCGAAAGTGACGTAAACTAGCTTTACGCCTGTTCCACAACTCTAGAGGTGTTCTTGCAACACTCTTAGAAGGAACACAATTGAGAATGTATACCGCAGTTTCCACCGTGAAACCCCAAAACGAGTCCGGTAAGAAGGCGTAACTCATCATCGAACGCACCATGTCCAACAAGGTTCTGTTTCTCCTCTCTGCTACACCATTTTGTTGAGGTATACTCGGTGCCGAGAGTTAGAAAACGATTCCATGTTCTAATAAATAGTCCTGGAACTCAAAATCCAAATACTCTCCACTTCGATCTGATCAAAGTATTTTTATTTTTCTATCCAAAGCATTCTCAACTTCGGCCTTAAATAATTTGAACTTTTCAAAAGAT
The DNA here is from genome assembly GCF_027475165.1 of Benincasa hispida. Taxonomy (NCBI): domain Eukaryota; kingdom Viridiplantae; phylum Streptophyta; class Magnoliopsida; order Cucurbitales; family Cucurbitaceae; genus Benincasa; species Benincasa hispida. The sequence goes on from NC_143478.1 coordinate 39,225,904, forward strand.
TCATGCATCAGATAGACATACCCATATCTCGAGTAATCATTAAGAAACTGATAAAGTACTCATAGCCTCCTCGATCTTGCACCGAATGTACTAATTCAAGAGGCTCTTTGGCTCGATAACCTTTTCCAGTAAAAGGTCGTTTAGTCATCTTACCTTCAAGGCAAGATTCGCACACTGATAAAGAATTTTCCTCTAACTCGCTTAGAAGGTCATTCTTCACCAATCTCTTAATCCTACTGAGATTAATGTGCCCTCATCGAAGGTGCCAAAATCGGACATTTTCTTTTGAAGAAACTCGTTGGCGTTTAGATTAAATTATGACAGATTTAAACATTTCTATGTTATGAAGAGAACTTAAGGCTAAAAGTCTTAGCACATACAAGTTATTTTCCAGTTTAGCTGTACAAATTTCAACACCATCCTTACGAATAAACGCTTTATTCAACTTAAAAGAAATAGTGTAATTGTATTGTAATAAGAACTTTACAAAAATAAGATTCCTTTTTAGTTCAGGAACTACAAAGACATCTTTTAATATAAGAAACCTATTATGTAAAGTAAACTAGATGTCTCCCACTGCCACAGCTAAGACGATGTGCTTGGTGCCTACTCGCATCGTCATTTCACCAGCCTCTTATTTTCGGCAGGATCTAATCCCCTGAAAAGAAGAACATACATGATTAGTGACGCCTGAATCTACTATCCAAGCAGAATCATCATTCTCCACTAAACAAGTTTCTAATACAAGTAAATCATATTTACCTTTGTCTGCCTTGGCTTTAGCCTTGGCAACCTTCTTTTTCTTCAGATAACGAGGACAATTCCTTTTCCAGTATCCGTCCTGGTTACAGTGGAAACATTTTCCTTTTTCAACTGGCGGTGGACGCTTCTTCTGGGCGAAAGGTGGCGAGTTAGCAGGCGCATTCCCTTTCCCTTTACCACCTTTCTTCTTCTTCCCCTTTCCAAAATTAGAAGTGGAAGGTGCAGACTTTGTTCCTGAGGTCGAATCTCGGTAGAACTTTTTAGAGGACGAAACAACATTTGCCTCACCTCCCTTTTTCTCCTTACTTTTCAGCAAGGATTGATAAGTCTGCAACTCATTGAGGAGAAGGGTAAGAGAGTAGTCCACTTTGTTAAGAATCGTATTACTAACAAAGTGGAGGAAGCTCTCCGACAATGAATGTAGGATAATGCTAACCTAACTGCCCTCATCGATTTTAGACCCATTCATCTCCGCCACGTTAACGTGGACCATCATATTCAGCACGTGTTCACGAACAGAGGTGCCTTCCTCCATTTTGGAGCCGCCACGTTAACGTGGACCATCATATTCAGCACGTGTTCATGAACAAAGGTGCCTTCCTCCATTTTGGAGCTGAAGATGTGTTTCAGAGCCTCATGTTTGAGCTGTCCATACAACTGTCCGAACATTCCCCGCAAGGACTCCATGATCTCACGAGTTGAGATCATGGACTCGTATTTCTTGGCCAACATGTCACTAAGACTGGCCAGAATATAGGCTCGAACCTTCTCGTTTGCCTGTGTCCAACGCTCGTACGTCGCCCGAACATTTCGAGTAGCATCCTGAGGTGGAATAGGAGGACATTCCTCCGTAAGGACAAACTTCAGATCCTCGATGATGAGTATCATTGTGAGCATATGTTTCCAACTTGAATAGTTTTGGCCATTCAGTTTTTTTGGCGCTAAGTAAATTGATAGTGGCTGATGCCATTAAAACCCGTTGCTGAAAAGAAAACAAATAATCTTTTATAAGACTTTGCAAAAACCACATTTTTTGGTTAACCAATTAATTTTAGCAAAATAGATTCCAAGTACCCTAAGTGAAAAGACTTCTATTTTGCAATGATGCCCCAGCGAGGTAGAACAAACGTCACTGGTAGAGTGATCAGATGTCCTTTCACTGGGATGAGACATTCTCAACCATTAGGCAGAACCAACTCTTGGAACTAAACTTAATAGCCACCATTTGTTCAGTCTAGAATAGTTAACCTTTAACAATCCTACGTAAGTGTAACCCCTCGTTTTCGACCCCAGAGTCCCACTTTAATGCACTCACCGTAGGGAAAAAACAGATTAGGACAAGAGACTAAGTAATCTTATCCTCTTACAGGAGATCAAATAAAGAAACGCGCAAAACAACCATCCAATAGGGGGACATACCCAGGGTGCCACGAAGCGATGCGTAGAAACTTTATTCAATCCAACGAGGGAGACCGAGGAATATGCTGTCGCGCTTCCCACTCCCACTTACTATGAACAGTCTCTCGATCCACCTTGATATTAACCTATCCAAACACCATCTATTAGGGGGACACGCCAAAGGTACCTTGAGACCGAGGGTAGATCTCACGGTGTGGACTAGGAGGGAGAAACGCGAAAGGTGAAAATGAAGCATCAAATACCCCAAGAACCTCCCACTGAATGTTCTACCTAGGGGTTTATTAACCTAGACAATCCGCCTACTGATGATGATCTAAGTCATTTATTAAGTTTGCTCAAAAACAACTTTTTTCATTGAAAAAAAAAATCCAAGTAGTCACATTAAACTCTTTAATGGACTGGCCTTAATTTGTATGTATGCATTAAATCTATCTAAATAACCTTTCCGGATAGGTTCGCAGGTAAAGGTGTTCCATTGTCGTCATCTTAAATACCCCAGCCTAGACAAAACCTGTCTTCGACAAAAGATCTACTATAGATAGACTTGCTACATATTAATCTTTTACTAATTATTTTAGTTCTAATTTCATTTTATAACCATTTATAAAATAAACAACTAAAACACTCATCCCACATAACGAAGTATTTATAACGCTTATAAATATAACGTTAAAAAAATAAAGCATACATAAATATAACCCTTATACTATATGATGCATGAGCATGCATTTTTGTAAATTAAAACATGCTTCTCTAAATTATAACAATTATAATAAAGAGATGATGCATGACCAATGCATAACCTAAGGTGGGATTTACTATATGTGCATACCATATGATATATGAAAAAAAAAACATACATCGCATGTAATAAATAAAGGATTAATGGACCGGAATGAGCCTTTACAAAAATCGGAATGAAATAACCCTATCTATTACATTTTTCATCGAGCAAACCAGTTCACAGGCGAACCGGGTCTTGAACCGACAAGAGGACTCCATCATGTAGTAAACGTTGTAGGTAGACGATCATCCAATGCGCACAAGACAATAGAAGCAAAATTAAACAATCGCGTAGACAACAACAAGGTTGCGAAGCCTGATCATCTATGCGATCACTTAATGCGGTGACAAGTAAACGATTTGCCTTGTGTTACTAAGTGATTGTTTAGTCAGTTATTAAGCAATGAAGCTTGCTGACCAAAACGATCGTCTATGCGATTACTTAATGCGACGACAGGTAAATGATTTATCTTGCGTTACTAAGCGATGAAGCTTGCTGACCAAAACGATCGTATATGCGATCACTTAACGCGACGACAGGTAAACGATTTACCTTGCGTTACTAAGCGATCGTTTAGTCAGTTACTAAGCGATGATGCTTGTTGACCAAAACGATCGTTTATTGTGCGCGCACGTTAAATGATACGCGAGCATCTCATCGTCTACACACCCGATACTCAGTGATCACGTACTCGATTGTCGACACGATGCGATCAACCCTTGATCACATACCCCATCGACAAACCGATGCGATCAATAGCGATCACGTACCCCATCATATGCATGATGCGATCAACCTTTGATCCAATACCCCATCGTCTAACTGATGTGATCAACAGCGATCACGTTCCCCATCGTCTAACTGATGTGATGAATAGCGATCACATTCCCCATCGTTTGCATGATGCAATTAACCCTTGATCATCTTCTTCCTCGAAGAACCGCAACGCTTGCTCCGACCTTCTTCACAAACGACTTAAAACTCAAACAAACTTTGAATACAGACTCGATAACGATTATTAATGAAAAAAAAACGCAGGGGCCTTTACAATCAACCGCAAATGTAAAAGAATTAAATTAAATCGAGGCTAACATCGATGAAAACATCCATAAATCTGCACATCCACAATAATTTAACGATTAAACAGTGTAGAAATGTACCCACCAAGAACATATTTGCAATTCTTTTGCAGCAATGAATTGGAATATCAGAAAATGGAGTTCTCTGATACCAATTGAAGGAACTCTTATTCAAGAGTACCTACGAGCGGAAGCGAATCTTTCCAATTCATTGTGACAGAATTACTGCATATATATTCAAAATATACTAATATGCATTCATAATGCTAAAGAGATCAAGAGATCATACCAGATGAAGATTTCTTCTTCATAGCGAGTCTGAAGCCCAACCGTCTACCTCGAACAATCACCACTCGGATAGAAGGAAACGGAGAAGACACCACCACTCAGAGCCGTCAGTATTCTTGGAGCGAGAATCCAAAGTGTGGGCTTTGTTCGGATTTGGTAGAAGGAAGGAGGAAGAGAGACCGTACATAACGATCAAGCAAGTGGGAGATGAGATCGTCTATCGCAAGACAAGATGCTTGATCGTTTAGGTAAAGTATACGATCGTGTAGGAAAAAGTAAACAATCATCTAAATGATCGTGTAGGAAAATGTAAGCAATCGTATAAACGATCGTGTAGGAAAAGGGTGAGCAATCGTCCAAACGACCGCATAGGAAAAACTAAGCAATCATCTATACGATTGTTTAGTAAACATCGGGAGCTAAACGATCGCTTAGGAAAAAGTAAACGATCGTTTAGTTAATAGCGCATGACGGTGTAATCGATAAGTGATCGCTTAGCAATATCGTATATGTAAGCGATCGTGCAGTCACTATCGTATAGACACGACTTTCTAAATGATGACACCATCTTTTTCACAATGTCTGCGCACACTGAGATCAACACACCGTCGGCTATTTATAATGCACTCATCCGTTATTTAGAACAGAAGAGATGCCTTCCCATTTCCTTTATAGCCGTCCAATAAATGTGATCTTATCATATTCATAACATATAAATTAATATCATATATTAATCATAATATTGTCCTCTACTAGATATAAATCATATTTATATCAAATTTCCTCCAAATTAATGTATCTCATATATAAATTTAATTATATCATATTAATTAACTCGTTCAATTATATCATATATAATCGAACTCCCTCTTGTCAGTTTGAAAATTTCAAATTGACCCAAAAACTGATTCTCAACTTGTATCCAAGCTACCAAGGGGACCTTATGGACCTATGGCTCGAAGCTCCAACGGTACATGAATAGCTGACTATATCCACCATCCATTAACTGCCAGACATTCTACTAAAGACTGATAGTTGAACTCTTCTTGCCATAGATATATTTCTATGTCCATTGGATATAACCAATCATCAGTACTATGACCTTTCACAGATGCTCGTAATTACAGCAGTCCAATTTACCATTTTACCCCTGTAATTACATCTTCCTTCTTAAGGACCACTGATCCCTCTAATGAACAATACAACATAGTCCTACTATGTGTGAACACCTCTCGAGTCAAGAGAAGGTGCGTGGTGCCACATCGTTCAAGCCTCGGGATCAGTCCTTAAGAGAGCAATATATCTACTTATCCCTACTTTGGGGAAGGAGTGAACTCCATCTTGTGAAGCTAAATTTTCAGTTCCCAAATCAGACGAATCCCTAAAATGGTAGGTTTGAGTCGGCGTTCTGGCCACTCGCACCCATGCAAATCAAAGAACCGCTCTCAATGGCAGAAGTTCCCAATTCACTTAGGATTGAGGTCATGTTACCTATGGTCATCCTAGTGAAGTGAAGTCTTAGTCATGAACGGTGTTATATACAAGACATTAACACTTCAAGGTCAAGTCTTATACAAACTCTTTGTATAGGATGCCCCCGCTCGCATGTCCAGTACACGAATGATCAGGATCAGACCATCTATGACAGGTCACAACATTTGTAACAATTCCACAAAGCGGGCCGCGTCCGTAGTGTTACCAGGATAAGGTTTCCCTTCTATATCCATATACTACAGACTATTTTTGTTGTCACTTAAGACATGATCTACTTGTATGTCACTACATACATGCTCAAGTTTCATAAAGACAACCAGGGATATTAAGTTTATTGGTTTGTGGTAAAATGAAAAACATCTAAATGTGCAAAGTCAAGTAGTGAAGTAAATATCATTTATATTATACATCACAAGTGTTTGTACAAAGTTGTTTACAAACTACTGGACACGAAACTTTAGGGCACAAACCCCAACAAGAAAAACATGTAAATTTGTACTTAGTTGAACATATTGTGAAGTTATATTTGTTGTTCGTTTTTATGTAAGTACAACATTATCTTATTTTAGCAATTTTGAAATATATTACTGAATTGATTCAATAGTTTTTTTGAGTATATATATGTAGTGATATACACAATGTAAGGTATGTCAATGACTTAAATAAACATATGATATAACAATGATAGATATGTAGGATCGGTATGACAACCCTAGAGAGGGTGAATATGGTTTAATCAAACTAATTTAAATTTTCTACTAATGTAAGCCCAAATAAACAAATTAACCATTTTTTTGCTAATAAATAATTTAAACAATAAATTCATGCAAATAAACTCAACTCAAAATAATCAAGAAGTAAATAATACTACTCTAAAGCACTCAATTCAATTTTAATAACAAGATTGGTAATGGATATAGAAATCTAAGAACAACCAATCAAAATAATCCAATATGAACAATTAATTTCAAGAGCAAAAGTTGCAATTAATTTCAAGTAATAAAATATAATAACAAATTAATTGTAAAATTAAATGGAGAGAGAGAAATTGACATCGAAAATTTTATAGTGGTTTGGCACAACCAGTCTACATCCACTTCCCAAACTTCTCTTAGGTATGTCACTATGAACTTGACTCTTTCCACGACTTAGAGTCGAACTGTACAACATTCTTTTTCTCGGGCGCAAGAACAAACCCGATCCTTTCCACTGTTAAGCATCAAATCGTTACAACGACTCTTTTTTTGGGATCAAAAGAAACCCTTACAATAGTTTAGAAAAATAAATAGCACACTCGACAAACTCTCTAAAAGAGTAGATTTACAAATTTAGCACTCAATGAATCAATCCTCACAACACAAAATATTTCTCTCAAGAAGAAAATTGAAGATTGGAATGAGAGCAACAATGGTGGCTTAATGAGTTATGGAGCATTGAAAATAATAAAAATTGATGTTGTGATTTGGAGAAGAAGATGAGTTTAAATAGAAAGGAAAAATGGTGGAAACCCACATTTAATTTGGATTGTTGGATCTTGGAAAAGAAAAATCAATAGTAGAGATTTTAAACTAAACTAGCCGCTAGACACAAACAGAATATGATATTAAATTCTTTTTCTTTTTTTAAAAATCCAAAACAGAAATGGCAAAAATCCACCATGTGTCCAAAACTAGCCGTTACACACGAACATAAAATAATATTAAATGTATCTTTCTTTTAAATTCATTTTCTTTTTAAAACCAATCCAAAAATCAAAAGCTCACTATGTGTCACTTCTCCATTTCTCAAAATGGTACCTTTTAGTTGGTCTGCTTTGATGAGAAAAACTATGCCACATCATTAGCTCGGGATTTTTCTTTTAAGATTGTTTCACCCATATCTTCTTTGTATGAGGTCCAATTTAGATGATTCAAATTGTGTTGGAACCATTGTTCCGAGCTCTATGCAATGAACACTTCAAAATACTTAAATTGTTAATAAATAAAAGTAGGTTTGTTATTATCAAAACATTAATCAATCAGTTAATTAAAATTGATTAATGTGAGATTAAGGGCCAAAAAGCTAACAAGATATGTATACACAATTTTGGTAAACATTTCGTTCTCGGTGGCTCTACAGTTTAGTATGTTATCAATAAAAAAATTGTGCTAACATGAAAGTCTAACATAAAGTATATGGCAACATTGTTTAATATGTTATCAGTTAAAAAATATATAGTCTAACATCAAAATCTACAAATTTTTCAAAAGAAAAGCATCTTATTTCGGCTATGAAATCTTTAATTCAAGACTAGGAGCTTCAATAATAATATTATATGTCTTTTGTGCTTTTTTTTTTTTTTAGAGATTTGTGTTTTTTTGCCGTTTCCAAATCATCAGCGTTAGGTGTGAAACTACTAATTATGTGACAGATAATGGAGGTAATTAGATGATAATCAAAAGGTAATCAGATGACTATATTAGATAACAATCAAATACTTAAAAAATAGAGAATTAATTAGAAATAAGTATAAGATAATAATTAGATAGTAATCAAATACCAATCATATGACAATCATATGATAATCAGATAGCAATCATATGATAATTAGATAACAGTGAAGCCAATCATATGATTGGAAGCCAAAACTGAACAATGATGCACACAGTTGTTCCCAAAAATATTTTTATTCAAGATAGATAATAGAAAGCAATTAGTATTAAATTAGTAGATAAAGAAATGTCTAGTTTATTGCAACCAAACATTTTTATTCAACATAAGCGATCCTTAAATACTATACCAATGCTTAACATACTATACCAATCTCCACACAAACAACAACAATCACTACATACAATCACAATTAGTTTTAACCACTACTTATAATCACAATTAGTTTTAATCACTACTTATAATCAAAATTTGTTTTCTGCTCATCCTTCAAGCTGTTTAATCTTCCAAACATCAATAAAATTGCACCATTTCATAACTCGTAAACTTCCAAACTCAAATCAGATTTCATCAAGATCACTAAACACTAAAACAAATATTTATACAAATTTTAGAACAAAAAGTAAAACAACATAATAAGTTTTCAACTCAAATGCCAAATGAGAATTTAATAGCAATTTAGAATAGAGACCCATTAAAAAACTATCAAAATCCTCACAAGAATTCCAATTAATTATCTCGCCTATGATAGAAACATCCAAAATTCGCCGAAAATCGAAGAAGAATAATCTAAACCTTAGTTCGGAACCTAGTGGAGAGAATTCCGGCAAGCCACTCGCCGACAAATGGATTAGGAAACAGAAACCAAGTTGAGCCAACATTTAGAACCAGCCTCATTTCTCCATAACAATTACGAACCAAAATGTCAAAGCAACAATATTTGCATCTAATAGAACAATAAAAATAAAATAACTACCTCGCCATTATTGTATGCGAGTCTATGGCCTCAGAAGAAGAAATAAAATGGAAGAAAATGGGAGTTGTAAAATTGTGTGTATATTCCCTTCCTTAGCAAGGTAAAATACAAGGTATAAATAGGTACATAAGAACCCAAAAATAGCTATAACAACTTTCCTCAAATCTCAACTTGAATAATTTAACAAACCTGGATCTTTACAATACAATTTAACATCCCCCTTAAACTCAAGATGGTAAGGTAGAGACCAACTTGAGTTTGCATAGTAGCTTATGAAAACGGCTAGAGGAGAGGGATTTGGTGAAGATGTTAGCTGGTTGCTCGGTTGTAGGTATGAATTGAAGGCACAAAGTAGAACTCTGGAGATGATGGCGGACAAAGTGGTAGTCAGTCTTAATGTGCTTTGTTCGTTCATTAAAAACTTCATTTTGTGATATATGAATGGCACTATGGTTGTCACAATGAAGAATAGTGGTAGAATTTTGGGGAGCCTCAATGTCAACCAAGAACCAACGCAACCATAAGACCTCTGATGTTGCATCAGTAAGGGCACGATACTCCAATTCAGTGTTGGATCGAGAAACAACCCGTTTGTTTCTTACTCCGTCAGGAGATGAGAGTGTCACCCAAATAAAAAAAGTAACTTTGGTGGATCATCTATCCGTAAGGTCGCCTACCCAATCAGCATTAGAATACCCAGAAATAACCAAAGAGGATTGAGAAGAGAATTGAAGTCCATGCCCCTGTGTACTTTATCATAATGCAGAATACGAAGAACGACTGTGAAATGAATAGTGCAGGGAGTGGACATGAACTAATTGACAACATGAACCACATAAGTTATGTTTGGACGAGTTACTGTTAAATAGATAAGGTTGCCAATCAGTTGTCTATACAATGTTGGATCTTGGAGGGGAACACCATCAAAAGAGGTCAGAGGAACATTGGGATCTAATGATGTTGGTGCTGTGGTATTTAGTGATACCCAAACGAGCTAAAAGATTTGATGCATACTTTGCTTGAGATAGGTAGTATCCATTAGAGCATGATGAAACTTGAAGACTAAGAAAGTAACTAAGTGGTCCCAGATCCTTCATTTCAAAATGTTCTCTTAGATATCGTCGGAGATCTGAAATAGCCTGAGGATCATCATCAGTGATAATAATATCATCCACATATAACAGGAGGAGAACAATTCCACAGGAAGTTTTCCTAGTAAACAAGGTAGAGTCATGGGTGCTAGAAGTAAACCCAAGTTGAGTAACGGTAGAACTAAAGGTTGCAAACCTGGCACGGAGAGCTTGTTTGAGCCCATATAATGCACGATGAAAAAGATAGACCTTCTTTGGTGGAAGGGAGACACCAGGTGGTGGCTGTGAAGGAAATCGGACATGAGGATTTCCATGAGCAGCGAAATGATCGTTCCAAATTTCAATCGTATTTGAACATACACAATTACAATCAAGAAATGGGAACTAAGTAGTCATGCATAAAACAAAATTATAACATGCTTTACAAAGATCAAGGGAAGAATTATACGTACCTTTGAAGACTCATCTTCAAGATCTCTCGATCATGAACGCTCGAACAATCAACAAGACTGCAACCACGAACGCTCAAACACTTCAACCGCTACATTGCACGATCAACGCGACCACGAACACAACGATCTCCAAGATCACGAACATAGCGAACTCAATGTATGGCCTCCAAAAACCTCGACTATCTCGAGTTGAGTACGACACCACCATAATGGTTACCTTGGTATTCTCGATGTGAGAATCAGAATTGTAGGCTCTGTGTGGACTTGGTTAGAGGAAGAGACCGGAAGAACAATGGTGTAAACGATTGAGCAAGTGGGAGATGACAAATCTATCATATAGACGATGCCCAATCGTTTAGAAGAAGCTCAGCGATCGTTTAACAAAGGCTCCGCGATCATTTAGCTATCGGCCAGCTGAGTGAACTATCGTGTAGTGTCACTCCACGATCATATAGTCTCTTCTTCAACTATCGTGTAGTGAATCCTATTCACTTGACAGCCACTGTGAGTCTTTCCGAGAATGGTAATTCTCACATATCAACTACTAAATTTAGGAAAACATTTTTCTTTTTATCTCACTATTACCTTGGAACTACCAATAACCTCCCATTCAATTGGTTATTAGAGAAAAAAAAGATAATTATCCAATAATTAGTATTATTATAAATATATATGATAACCAACTTACCATACTATATTTATAACCTATAGTTTTAATATCTCATCTCATGAAACATATAAACCATAGTTCTTTTTTTATTTCATGGTACTTAATGTAAATCTCATTTACATTAGTCCTCCACTTGATGTATCTCATACATCACACCGATCATATCATATATAATCGAATTACCTTTTGTCAATTTGAACATTTCAAATCAACACCAAGTACTGATTCTCATATTAAATCCATTGAGCTACCAAGGGGACCTTATGGATCTGTAGCTCGAAGCTCCAACGGTACGTGAATAACTGACTAAACTCTTTAGTCACGAGATTCACCATTCGTTAACTGCCAGACACTCCACTGAAGATCGACAGCTGAACTCTCCTTACTACAAATATATTATGCTTCCATATCAACTAATCAATAGTGTGATAACACTTCACATATCACTCGTAAGTATAGCTAGGCCAATAACCGTTATGCCCATGTAGTTACATCTAACTCCTTAAGTACCACTGATCCCTCTAATGAACATAAGTCATAGTCCTACTATGGCTGAGTTCTCTTTTCCAAAGAGAAGTTGTGGCCACTATGTTCAAGACCCGAAATCAACCCTTAAGGAAACAATCTATCTACTTACCCCTACTTCGGGGAAGGAGTGAATTCCATCTTGTATAACTGAGTTCCCAACTTCCAAATCAGAAAAATCCTCAAAAAGGTAGGCATGTTGAGTTTGCAATCTGGCCACTCTCACCAATACTAATCAAAGGACCACCCTCTAAGGAAGGAGTTCCTAAAACACTCAGGATTGATGTCATGTCACCTATGGTCGTTTAGGTAAAATGTAAGTCTCTAGTATCAACGACGTTATATAAAAAGACTAGTCATCTCGTGGTATGGTCTTATACAAACTTTTTGTCTAGGACACCCCCGCTCGCATGCCTCCACATGAATTATTAGGATCTACCATCTGTAGTAGTTCACAACATTTGCAAACCTCTACAAAGCGAGTCATATCTGCCACAAGGATTAGGTATCCCACTTAATCCTTATACTACAGACCTATTTAGGTTATCACTTAAGGCATGATCCACTTGTATATCTCATATACATGCTTACGTTTACATACAATAACCATGAAGCTTTGTTTATTGGATATGAGTAAATGCCAGATAAAATAACTCTTATTTTATTCATAACAATGTGCATATATTACAAACTACGAGACTCCGAGAGAATTATGATACTAATCCCAACAATCTTCCACTTGTCCTAATGCCTCAAGAGACTAATATACAATACAAGATAAATACATGTACAATATACAATAAACTAAGGCATACCCCAGTATCATCTTCCACTTGCCCTAGACAAGATGCCGCATGTTCCGCAGACCCAGACTCTCCAGGTGGCCCTCGAACACTTTAGCCGTGAGAGCCTTTGTAAAGGGATCAGCAACGCTGTGCTCCGATGCGATCTTCATGACTATCACATCACGACGATGCACAATCTCGCTGATCAAGTAGTATTTCTATTCTATATGCTTGCCCCGATGATGACTCCGAGTTTCCTTCGAATTTGCCACAGCATCGTTGTTATCACAATTAAGAGTGATCGACAAATCCATATTTGGAACAACTTTCAAATCTGTAAGGAATTTCCTTAGCCAAACAACCTACTTAGCTGCTTCACTAGTGGTTACGTATTCGGCTTCCACTAATGGTTACGTATTCAGCTTCCATAGTGGAGTCCGCGATGCATCCTTGCTTGATGATTCGCCACACTACAGCCCCTCCATTCAGAGTAAACACTGACCTCGATGTGATTTACGAGAATCTCGGTCTAAAAGTCAAAGTCTGTGTATCATATAAGGATCAGATCCTTATCTCCATACAGAAGCATGTAGTTCCTCGTTCTCTGAAGATACTTAGGATCGTCTTGACCGCTATCTAGTGATCAAATCCTGGATTGGACTGATAACGATTGACAATCCCTACTGCATAGCAAATGTCGGGTCTGGTACACAATATTGCATATGTTAAGCTTCCAACAGCTGAAGCATAGGGAATATGTCTCATCTCCTCAACTTCTTTAGGTGTCTTAGGACATTGATCCTTAGAAAAAACGATTCCATGTCTGAAAGGTAATAAACCTTTCTTGGAATCCTGCATCCTGTACCTGATCAACATTTGATCGATGTACGATGCCTGAGACAAGGCTAACCTTTTGTTCTTACGATCCCGAATAATCTGGATCCCAAGACCATACTATGCCACACCCAAATCTTTCATTTGGAACTGGGCAGCTAGCCACTTTTTAATGTCAGTCAGAAACCCTACTTCATTCCTGATGAGTAGGATATCATCCATATACAGCACTAGGAAAGCTACTGAGCTATTAATGATCTTCTTGTAAACACAAGGTTCATAAATGTTTTGATCCAAGCCAAACGACTTGGCCGTAGTGTCAAATCTAATGTTCCACGATCTAGACGCTTGTTTCAGCCCATAAATGGACCTATTAAGCTTGCAAACTCTTTACTCTTGATCTGGAACTACGAACCCCTCTGGTTGAGCCATGTAGATGGTCTCTTCAAGATTACCATTAAGAAAGGTAGTTTTGACGTCCATTTGCCGTATCTCATAATCATAAAATGTGACTATGTACAAGAGTATTCGGATAGACTTAAGCATGACAACAGGTGAGAAAGTTTCCTCATAGTCCACTCCATCAACCTGGGTATAACCCTTTGCCACGAGTCTAGTCTTAAAGGTTTGCACATTTCCATCTATACCTCGCTTTCGCTTATAGATCCACTTACATCCTATAGGTCTTACCCCAGCAGGCCGATCTACAAGCTCCTAGACATTATTGAAGTACATAAACTCCATCTTCTGGTTCATGGCTTTAATCCATTCATCCTTGTAAACATCCTCCATTGCTTTCTTAAAAGACAATGGATCCTCAACCCCATCATTAGAAATGATGTTCTGGGCTTCAGTCAAACCCATGTAGCGGTCCGGTGGGTTTATAACCCTCCTACTACGTTAAGGCAGTATTAACTCTTAAGTTGGTTGACTAGATGTACTGACATCAACAACTCTTGTTGATCTATCGGCCTGTTCAACAACTCTTGTTAAACCCTTAGTAGTCTCCGTCTCACTAGAAATCTCATGCAAAACAAGCTTACTTCGTGGTTTATGATCCCGGATGTAGTCTTCTTCCAAGAAGATAGCATTTGTAGAAACAAACACTTTGTTCTCACTCGGATCCTAGATGTATCCACCCTTTGTTTCCCTGGGGTAGCCTACAAAGACGCAAACTTTTGAATGTGGTTCCAACTTCTTCGGGTTAGTCACAAGCACATGTGTCGTACACCCCCAAATCCTGAAGTGGTGTAAGCTCCCTTAATGGCCTCTCCACAACTCAAAAGGTGTTTCAGAAACATTTTTTGTGGGAACGTTGTTCAAAATATAACATGAAGTCTCCAGTGCAAAACCCCAAAACGAGTCTGGAAGATGAGCGTAATTCATCATAGACAGAACCATATCCAACAAAGTTCTATTTCTTCTTTCTGAGATACCATTCTGCTAAGGTGTACTTGGGGCCGAGAGTTGGGATGCAATCCCATGTTCTAGCATATAGCTATGGAATTGGAGGTCTATATACTCTCCACCACGATCAGATCGTAGTATTTTTATCTTCTTACCTAACAAATTTTCAACTTCAGCCTTATATTCCTTGAACTTATTAAGAGCTTCAGACTTACGTTGTATTAGGTAGAGATACCCGTACCAAGAATAATCATCTATGAAAGAGATGAAATATTCATGCCCACCTCGAGCCCTAACATTCATCGGACCACAGAGGTTAGAATGTACAAACTTTAAGGCTTCCTTGACTCTGTAACATTTTCTAGTAAAAGGTCGTTTGATCATCTTTCCTTCGAGGCATGATTCATACACCGGCAAGGAGTTTTCTTCTAAACTCTTTAGAAGTCCACTTTTCACCAACTGCTCAATCCTATTGAGGTTGATGTGACCTAACTTTAAATGCCAAAAATGGGTGTTTTCCTTAGGAGAAACCTTTGGTCTTTTAGTTGTTGTCGTTGTACTGAACATTTCAATATTAAATAAGGCTTTTATAACTAACGACCATATTACATATAAGTTACTTTCCATTGAACCAAAACCAATCTCCATTCCATTCTTGAAAATAAACACTTTATTCTAAGAAAAGAAGATGATATATCTTTGTTCAATGAGACAAGAAATCGAGATTAAGTTCCTCTTGGTATAAAGAACTACGAAAACATTATCCAGTAACAAATAACATTTCTAGTCTAAAAATAACTTCAGCCTACCTACAACAACAACTGAAACAACCTCACTAGTATTGACTCTAAGAGTCATCTCTCCCTGTGGCAATGTTTGTCAAGAACTAAATCCTTGGTAAGAGGAACTGACGTGATTAGTAGCACCTGAATCTAGGATCCAAGCAGAATCATTATTCTCTACCAAACACGTCTCTAAGACCAATAAATCAGATTTATTGTCTTTAGACATCCTCCTCTTTTGGAAAGTAATGAGATCAGTATTAGAACCTAAATAAGCTTCAAATTCCATTTTAGAGAACATTTCTCTTCTATGAACTTTAATAGAGTTGGCAACAATTGCGTTCTCTTCCTTGAGTTTAACTTGGGAACTGACACTACTGGTTTTGTCATCCATCCCTCCGTGCTCGAAAAGAAAGAATGACGTTCAAACAAATCTTGCAACAAGTCCATGATCTCGCATGCAATGACCATGTTCTCAACCCTTTTGGCCAATGCATCAGGTATGCTAGCCAAAATGTGAAGTCGGGCCAACGAATTAGCCTTCATCCACACCTCATATGCATTACGAACACTTCATACTGCTTCAAGGGTCGGGACTTGAGGATATTCCTCAAACATGACAAATTCGAGGTCGTTTACCACGAAATACGTTTAACACGACTCTTTCCACTGTATATAAACGGTCAAACTAGAGGCGTTACACGGAAATACTAATAAGTTGTTGCAAACAAAACACATTGACCTACATTAGCTTTTAAGCAAATACTTGTTGAAAAATATACAATATCCAATAAGGTTTAGAAAAACTAATATGAACCCCTTGTGACATCTAGTTTCACAATGACACTTCAAAGGTTTAGAACAAAAGCAGCCGAAGGGAGGTCAATTATCCTTCCTCTAAATTGAGAAATTCTCAACTAGTCATTAATACCAGAACAACTCTTACTTCTATAACGACTAGCCATCATTGATTTGGTTAAGAAATCATTAACTTACTTAACAATTTCCCGTAAGTGTGACCCGCCATTTTAGGCCCTAAAGATCTGCCCCAAGCAGCCAATCCGAATGGGGAAAAACCTAAAGCGACCCTATCCATTTTTAGAGTTCACCTTGATCTTAACCAACTGCACAAAACCCATCTGAAAGGGGACGCTACCATGGCGCCACGAGGGAGTACATAATGATCTCACAGTGCGAACCAATGACAGAGATCGTAGGACGTGTTGACACACATCTTTTACCCATTTACTATAAACACTCTCTCCCCACCTTGATATTGACTCATGCAAACACCATCTGAAGGGGGATGCTCCCAGGGCACCATGAAGCCAAACATGAATCTCATAGCGTGAACATTCAGGGAGAAACATGAGTGGAATCATTGACATATCAGATACATCTCTTCCTCCCTCTGAGTATTTTATAACCTAGGGTTTATTTAACTTAGATAAAACATGGCTAAGAATTTTAATTAAGTGACTGTTTAGGTTTTCCCAAGAGTAACATTTACCTTGGACAATTAAACAACTTTTGATCATCATCCATTATACTCTTTAACAGAGTCTTTGACCAATTGTTGCATGTTTGCAGAAAATCTATTTAATTCACCTTTTCAGGTAGGTTCCCAGGTAGGGGTGTTCCGTTTTCAGCTTAAGTATCCCAGCCTAGACAGAACTCACCTTAGACAAAAGGTCCCTATAGATAGATTTAATACAATTTTAATCTTTTATGCCAATCAATTTAATCCTCTTAAACTTATTTAAAAAGATTAATTTAGATTGCTAACCCATTAGAACCTTGAACTTAGGTCTATCTCAATCCAATTTTAAAACCCTTTTAAAACATGAGTTCATCCTAAGTCCGCATGCAACTGTTTCTTATCGATTTTAGTTCTAATTTCTATTATAACACTTATAACATAAATAACCAAAATCAACCACAACGCAAAGCAAATACATATAAGGCATTCATAACGCTTATAAACAGCCTAAGTGTCATGCTCTATGCATTGTTCATACATTGCTACTTTTTATATAACTCTTATACAAACAAGTAATGAACCAAAGAAAACATGCTTCCATACACCTTTATACTATAACGCTTATAATATAAAGATGATGCATGAATATGCTTACTACATGCATAAATATAACTCTCATATTTCATGATGCATGCGCATGCTTTCTTGTAATTTCATCGTGCTATATTAAAACACTTATAATACATGATGCATAAATAATTGCATAACCTAAGGTGGGTTTCAAATCTATGTCATACATTATGCCATATAAACCACATACATCTCATGTATATTAAACAAAAGTTGATGAACCGGACAATTGCCTCAAAATCCTAAAAAATAAAAGCTAACTATTACAAAAATAAGAGTCTCCGGTTCAAACAGGCGAACCGGGTCTTGAATCGTTCGGTCGAAGTTCGCGTCTCCACTGTTCGTGTACCAAACTTCCCCGCGATCCTCTACATGAAAGAGCAAACACTTTACTCAATCGTTTACCTATGCTTCCAGAGCTACACGATCGTGTACTTTTTATGCGATGAAGCATGAGGTATGTGATCGTGTAGCGCGCACCGCAACGCAAACCTTATACGATCGTCTAAATGACAACGGTGTGGTGAAGCACTATCATCTAAACGATCAGCGAGCGCCTTTGTATCATATACCGCGTGATCGTATAGCCAGTAACTATGTGATAAGCATGCTAACTACACGATCATTTAGCGTACACCTTTTTCTAAACGATGAGCATCAAATGCTCCCACTCGATCGTCTACCTCCAGCGTTTACGCGATCAGACAACCAACGCTACACGATAGAGTAAACGACTTACCCCATCATTTAGCATTAGCTAAACGATCATTTAATAAATACTATATGATCGCATAGAAAAATCTACACGATCGTTTAGTTAAATTCCAACGATCGTTTACTTGAGGCTACACGACACGACACGACCATCTCTTAGTCTTCTTTTTTGCTGCGAACTGTATCTCCATGCTTCGAAACTTCATCACGAACGACTCGACTAACTCAAATACTTTGAATTAAAGACTCGATTGCATGTTAGTTATGCCCAAAAAGATAGGGGCTCTTACAAATTAATACTTTGTAATTTAAAGAAAGCTTTAAATAGAGGCAATTAACCCATAAACATTCATCAACGCCATCCACAAACGCATTTAACACTTAAACACAATGCAGAAAACCCACCACGACTGTAAAGGAAGTTCCAAACAGAAGTGAAAATTGGAATATCAGAACAACTTGGCTCTGATACCAATTGAAGGAAATCAGACATGAGGATTTCCATGAGCAGCGGAATGATCATTCAAAATTTGAATCATATTTGAACATACACAATTACAATTAAGAAACGAAAACTAAGCAGTCATGCATAAAACGAAATTATAGCATGTTTTACAAAGATCAAGGGAAGAATTATATATACCTTTGAAGACTCATCTTCAAGATCCCTCGATCACGAACGCTCGAACAATCAGCAAGATTGCAACCACGAACGATCGAACACTTCGACCACTACACTTCACGATTAATGCGACCACGAACACAACGATCTCCAAGATCACGAACACAGTGAACTCAACGAATGGCCTCCAAAAACCTTGATTATGTCGAGTTGAGTATGGCACCACCACAATGACTATCTTGGAATTCTCGGTGTGAGAATCCAGAAGTGTGGGCTCTGTGTGGACTTGGTTAGAGGAAGAGACTGGAAGAACAATCATGTAAACGATTGAGCAAGTGGGAGATGACAAGTCTATCGTATAGACGATGCCCAATCGTTTAGAAGAAGCTCTGCGATCATTTAGCAAAGGCTCCGCAATTGTTTAGTTATCGGCCAGCTAAGTGAACTATCGTGTAGCGTCACTTCACGATCGTATAGTCTCTTCTTCAGCTATCGTTTAGTTAATCCTAATCACTTGACAGCCATCATGAGTCTTTCTGAGAATGGTATTTCTCACACATCAACTACTAAATTTAGGAAAATATTTTTCCTTTTATCTCACGGTTACCATGAAACTATCAATAACCTCCCACTCAATTGGTTATTAGAGAAAAAGAGATAATTATCCAATAATTAATATTATTATAAATATATATGATAACCAACTTACCATACTATATTTATAACCTATAGTTTTAATATTTCATCTCATGAAACATATAAACCATAGTTCTTTTTCTAATTGATAATACTATGTGAATAACTAACTAAACTCTTTGGTTACGGGATCCACCATCCGTTAACTACCAGGTACTCAACTAAAGACTGACAACTGAACTCTCCTTACTACAGATATATTATGTGTCCATATCAACCAATCAACAGTACGATAACCCTTCATAGATTACTCATAAGTACAGTTGAGCCAATAACCATTATGTCCCTGTAGTTACATCTAACTCTTTAAGTACCACTGATCCCTCTAATGAACATAGGTCATAGTCCTACTATGACTGAGTCCTCTCTTCCAAAGAGAAGCTGTGGCCACTATCTTTAAGACCCAGGATCAGCCCTTAAGGGAGAAATCTATCTACTTACCCCTACTTCGGGAAAGGAATGAATTCCATCTTGTGTAATTGACTTCCCAGCTCCCAAATCAGATAAATCCTTAAAAAGGTACGCATGTTGAGTTCGCAATTTGGCTACTCTCACCCATACTAATCAAAAGACTGCCCTCTAAGGCAGGAGTTCCCAAAACACTCAGGATTGAGGTCATGTCACCTATGGTAGTTTAGGTGAGATGTAAGTTTCCAGTATCAATGGCATTATATATAGAGACTAGTCATCTCGTGGTCCAGTCTTATACAAACTTTTTGTATAGGACATCCCCGCTCGTATGCCTCCACATGAATGGTTAGAATCTACCATCTGTAGTAGTTCACAACACTTGTAAACCTCTACAAATCGGGTCATATCCGTAATATCACCAGGATCAGGTATCCCACCTTAATCCTTATACTACAGACCTATTTAGGTTATCACTTAAGGCATGATCCACTTGTATATCTCATATACATTCTTAAGTTTACATACAATAACCATGAAGCTTTGTTTATTGAATATGAGTAATTGCCAGATAAAATAACTCTTATTTTATTCATAACAATATGTATATATTACAAACTACGAGACTTCGGGAGAATTAGGATACCAATCCTAACAAGCTGTATATAAACTTCTTCAGATAAAGTGCCATTGAGGAAAGCATTCTTAACATCCATTTGAAGGAGGGGCCACTGCCTGGTAGCTACAACAGCCAATAGACTCCGAATAGATGTCATTCGTGCAATCGGAGCGAAGGTTTCCTCATAATCAATACCATATTACTGTGAATACCCTTTGGCCATCAAACGAGCCTTATAGCATTTGATAGATCCATCAGAATGGGTCATGATTTTATAGATCCACTTACAGTCGATGGGTTTCTTACCAAACGGTAGATCAACATATTCTGAAGTATGAGTCTTTTCTACAGCCTGAAGTTCTTCATCCATTGCTTGTTGCTAGAGAGGGTTGGTACAAGCCTCATGATAAAACTGAGGTTCAATTAAGGACATAATAATGGAAAAACAATGATAGTCTTATAGATGATGAAGGGTTTCTCTTACTCAGGTAGACCGGCGAACAGGTGCAGGGTCATGATCGGCATCAGGGACAAATGGTAGATCTGAGAGTTTAACAGAATGAGAAGATTGATCAAACTTTGGGACGGATGCAGTGGGAGACTTAAGACCAGGTGAAGAATCACAGACAGGGAATAGATCTGTGGTGAGATTAGTGAAGAATGACTGGGTGCCAAGAAGGGAAGCATGAAAAGACGAAATACTAGAAAACATACGATGTTCCCAGAAGGTGACATGATGGGAGATACATAACCAGTATGATACAAGATCCCAACACCAGAACCCTTTATGTTCCGTTCCATAACCAAGAAAGCAACACAAACAAGCCCGAGGTTCAAGTTTGGAATGTTCAGGGGATGGAGTAAAACAAAGCATTCACAACCAAAAACTTTGAAGTGAGAATAAAAGGGACGAGTCGGATACAACTGCTCGAAAGGAGACAAGTTGTGGAGAATAGTATAAGGAAGACGATTGATAACATAAACAAATGTGAGGGTAGCTTCACCCTAAAACTTTTCAAGGTAAGATATGGAAAGACGTTGTGCACGAACAGAGTGAAGAATATGACGATGCTTTCCTTCAGCTTGCCCATTCTATTGAGAAGTATAAGGACACGAGCATTGGACAAGAGTGCCTTATTGGGCTAAGAAGGAAAGCAGGTGAGAATCCTTCTACTCCATGGCATTGTCAGTTCGAAGAATTTTAATGGTTTAAGAAAGCTAAGTTTGAACCATTTTAGCAAATTGAATGTAAATTTGGGGTAAAGAGGAACGATTCCTAAGAAAATATATCCATGTAAAGCGAGAGTTCATCATTAAATAATGCAAAATACCGATAACCATTTACTGTAGAAGTAGGAGCAGGTCCCTAAATATTAGAAGGAATAAGACCAAATGGTTTATCACATAAAGATGCTAAAGTAGGAAAAGACAGAGCATGCTGTTTTGCCAATTTGCAATGTAAACAATCAAATGGACAAAACTAAGAAACATTACTTAAGGTACCAATAGAAATTAGGCTACAAAGTTTGTCAGATGATGCATAACCAAGACGAAGGTGCCACTGATACGTGGCGGTATCTGTGACAGCTGCAGAAACAGATGGTATGACAAGTGGCTGAAAGGACGTGAGCTCAAATAATCTTTCCACCTTACAACCCGTACCAACCATCTGACCTGTCCGCGGATCTTGAACCTGACAACCATGAGAGGAAAAGAGAACAGTTAGTCTCAGGTCATACAGTTTCCCAACAGAGATAAGATTAAAGGTCAAGTTCGGGATATGATAAGTAGTGGATAAGCTAATATTCGGTGTACTAACAGTTCCAATATGTGAAATAAACATGTGATTACCATTAGCAGAATGTACGGGAGGTAGGGATTTTATACGGGTGAAGGAAGACAATAAGGCCATATTTGAGGTCATGTGATTGTAACAGCCTGGATCAAGAAGCCAAGATGTACCTGGTGTGACAGCAAGGGCAAGAGAGTTGGAAGATAACACATGTTTCAGTAAATCCTTGAAGGATTGGAAGGTAACACATCGCAGGTAGTGGCAGCAGCCGCAATAGACAAAGTACCATGATTAGTGGAATTCTTAAATTTGTTAGTGTATCTTGGAGGCTGAGGTGGTTTGGTAGGATAGTTGTCCAAGACATGACGTCGTCTGTGGTAGTACCTGCATTCAATAGTAGAGAAACTGGAAAACTTTTGACCATGTTGTTTGCAGTTCTTGCAAAAAATCGACTCAGATGGAAACCGTGAATTGGTGGTGGTTGCGAGAGCAACATCCAAGCATGGTAAAGAGACTAGTCCAAGTCATTTCTCCTCAAAGAGAATTTCCTGAATCGCAACATCCAAAGATGACAGGACTGGGATGTAACAAGGCAACATGAGCAGACTCATATTCAGGACGAAGCCCCATAAGAACCTAGATAAGTCGTAGATGATTTGAACTGATCTTAGTCTGGTCTAACTGAGTCCAAATAGGCTGAAAAATAACAAAATATTCATTTACAGATTGCTCGATCTCCTGCCTTGTGCTATCCAGAGAAGTATAAAGTTGATAGTAGTATGCAAGTCCAACCGTTTGGAATCGTGCAGACAGAAAATTCCAAAGTGCTTTAGTTGTGTCGAACACATCAAACTGGTTGTGAATGGTCGGGATGAAAGTATTACCCAACCAAGAGATTATTTGATGATTCTTACTATCCTAATCTTAGTCTTTCCATAAACCTACTGTCTTCTTCAGTAGCTTCTTTGACAAATTTAGCAACATCACCTATAACAACTCGCCACAGTTTACGACCAATCAGAAAGCTCGACTCGGTTCGACTTCGCCTGACTTGGCTCGACTTGCTTAGTTCGGCTCACCTGGTTCGACTCGCGTGGCTTGTCTTCACATTCCAGATTTGGCCAGTGCGAACGAATGAACAGTAGACGGTGGAACTAGGCAGCATTGTGCAGATGTGAAGATAGAAGAAGCTATGGAGCTAGGTTTGGGCTAAAAACAGAGGGCTAACAGAGGCGGCAGAGGCATTGTGCGAACTGTGGGTCATGGGCTAAAAACAAAGGGAGAAGACGGTGGGCTTGGGCTGAAAACAGAGGGAAGAGACAGTGGGTTTCTCGTGCGGAGGGGCAAGATGGACGGAATGAGTAGTGCCAGTGGGTTTTTTGTGCGGTGATTTACGAAAAAGAAAGCATAAATGGGGGCTACTCGAGCGTACGGCTGATTTGGCAGTGGGGCTGGGCAGTGGGGCGGTGAGGTTGAGTTTCTGGGCTAATGGAATCAATAGATCTGGGCTGAGTTTCTACGCTAATGGTAACGGGAAATTTGTACGGATGACCCAATTATTGGGTCTAAAATGTCAAATGACCCATGTTTAAAAAATAATGTCAATTGACCCTCTGCTGACATTATCGCCATACCAAATTATGTAAATTGCCCTTACTTCTTCGTCTTCTTACCTTTTTACTAAGAACCCACCAAAACTAAAAACTCTTCATTCAAATTTTCCAAGGCTAACGGCTTCGTCTCGCTCATAAACTAAAAAAATCTTTAGAATCCATCATTTCGGCTTGCAAACGATTCTACTGCGGCCGAAAAATTGAATCTGATCGGTAAATCTTTCAATATGTGCCTGAAAATGTCTTACAATGATCGGTAATGGGGCTTTGTGGGTCGTTCTGGGTTTAGAAATACACTGATATGGTTTTTTTTTTATTTTTTTGGTTTTCGATGTGTTCTGTGGTTAAAGACGAGTAGAAAGAGTTTGTGAGCGAGATAAGTGAGAGTGAAATCGATAGAGCGACATTGAAGAGAGCGAATGTGAGCGAGATAAGTGAACTGATGATTTTTTTATTTGTTTTTTTGGTTTTCGATGTGTTATGTGATTGAAGACGAGTAAAAAGAGAGAATGTGAGCGAGATAAGTGAGAGCGACACTGGAGAGAGCGATACCAGTGAGAGCGAGAGCGAATCCAACGAGATTTAAACAGAATGTTGTCAACACGTTTTAGAATACTCGAAGCCGACCAATTTTTCAGTCAAGTAACCAGCTTAGCCCACATTGCTAATGCAAACAAGATTGTGAAAGAGAAGCTTATGCCAAGGCAGTTGGACATGTTCAAGAGAACAATTTTTGGGTGATTTGTAGACGTTGACATGGTGTTTAACAACCCAATTATCCATCACATGTTGCTTAGAGAAGTGAAGAGGAGAAGATCAGACTCAATGTCATTCTCTGTATGAGGGAAGGTTGTCACTTTTTCGAAGGATGACTTTTTGTTGATGACTGGTTTGTGGCAATCCCCAACACGAGTTGATCAGAACCAGTAGTCCTCGTATGAACTTGCTATCAAGTATTTTGGTAGTCAAGTGACGAAGGACACTTTACACCTCCGTCAACTTGAAGAAAAATAAAATGACTTGGAGTTTAAAAATGATGATGATGCTGTGAAGATCAGCCTAATTTACTATACTGAGGTCGCAATGATGGGGAAAAACAAACAGAAAAATACAGTGGACCTCAAACATTTCAAGGACGTTCAAAACTTGGAGTACTACAACAGTCTTGATTGAGGTACCATTATTTGGGAGAGGACATTGGATGCCTTAAAGAGTGCGTTGAATGATAAGAGCAGTCTATACAAGACGAGGGTCAAAGGAAATAAAAACTACATTGTGAAGTACTTCTTACGTGGATTTCCACAAGCATTCCAGGTAAATTTGCTTAACATAATAATCGTGTTGTTTGATCTAACATTACTATTGTTCTTAATATATTTTAAATTTTATTTAGGTATGGACATACGAGATCCTAACTTAGCTGGAAACATTGCGGAGCGAAGGAGCAAGGTGGGAAACATTGCGGAGCGAAGGAGCAAGGTGGCTTTGCCCCACATCTTACGATGGTCATGCACTTAGTGTCCTTCAAAGTACTCGAGAGAGAGATATTCGAGTCTAACAATGTATGTTTACTCTATGCATAATATGTTTATCTGGTTCTTAAATCAACACTAACCAGTTTACTGGGTTGTTAATGCAAATAAGGTTTAAAGAGGGCACTATCATGTCAGATGCTGAAAGGGAGTTTCGGGATACCCCAGTGGACAAACGACCTATATTTGAGCTAGGTGCGGATGATGATAGTTCTGAAAGTAGCAATAGGTCGATTAGTGATGGGGGTAGTCTTGAAAGTGAAAGTGACAGTGATGATAATCGTGGAGATGACAATGATGAAGTTGTCAGGGTGGAGGGAGGGGATAAACCTGAGCATTTTGAGCACAAGGATGCTGAATATGGAAGTGTGGAAGGAGGGACATACACATCTAGTGTTGATATGTTCCATGATGTGATGGGGGATGTACGCGAGGAGGACGAGTTGAGCCAACTTGATGTCTATCTTGCGGACACCCATAGAGAGTGACCTGTGGATGAGTAGCATCCTGAGTGTGCTGCCTGCCGAAGGGAGGGAACCAATCCTGACGAGTCTATTTATTTGTACTTGCGGACCATTGACAACTTACTATCGAGGTTGGATGGTCGTATATCGGGTTTAGATAGTCGTGTATCCAGTATGGAGAAAAACATGACTGACATGAATGGGCAATTGTCGACCATCCTGTCATTGTTGCAGTCTATGTGCAAGGTTTGCATTTACTATCATTTTATGTCTTTATGTGTTTATTTTTTACGTGTTCGTGAACTCATCATTTTACTTTACTAATTGAAGGGTTCCACGGTGAATGAGAAGACAACCAGGTCATCCATCCCATCTTGAGATCCCGATACCAATAATGCGACTGCCTCTGACACTCTCATCCCCCCTGTACTGCCTGATACCACTACTTCACCTACTCCCACCCCCCTTGTACAGCCTGAAACTGCCACAATGTCACCAATTTATGTCGAACCTATATAGGCCGACGTCCCACAAATAGAGCCCGACATGTCTGCCTTACTAACCATGCCACATACAGAGGCTGACATGTCTGGCATCCCAGAGGCCGACACTTCTGGGATTGTTATGACCACAGAAGGAGTTTCACTAGTGAGTAATTTATTGATCAGTAATCTTTGTTTATATTTTTATATTTCTTGATGAGTAACGTTTTGTTATCTGTTTATGTAGGAATCTCGAAGAATTAGTCGTAAGAGAAAACCTATTGATAAATACACACCCCCAACCCAAGTAAAGAAGAAAAGTGTGGTTAAACATCCTCTCCCAGGTGTAGCTACGTCACTATCCAGATCGATCATTACATATAACGTAGCACATGATGTTCCACACAATATCCTTATAGAAATGATGGGCTAGATCTCGGACGATAATACGGACAACGAGGTTCGAGAGAACTCCTTTAAACCACTCGCCAAGCAATTCTTTAAGGAATTGACTACCCTGAATTCGTTGGTCGAGTGCAATGTAAGTTTCCTAGTCTTTACTTCTTTACCTGTTGGCTATCTTGTACTTTTATTGACATATTAATTTTTTTTGCAGACCATAAATACTTTATTTTATTTTATGAAAGATAAATTTTATACCCGACCCGAGCAGAAGTTCATTATCTTGCCAATTGGTGTAACAGTAAATTTTGATATTTCGTTTCTTAACTTCTCATTTCGTTAAGTTTCCTAGTCTTTACTTCTTTACTTAACTTCTCATTTTATTTGACAGAGTCACCTTAATGCTCGTGGTGGGGTATTTAAACAAATAAAGAATAAGTCACTTGTGGAGGCTGCCCAACATGGGAAGATGAAGACATGTATAAGGACTACGTCACCGGTAAATTCAATGACAAATGGGCAGATGTGGATTTCTTTTATATGGCGATGAATATTAGTGACCATTGGATGGTCCTTGTAATGGACATTAATAGAGGCCACATATTCGTGTTCGATTCACTTCTGTCATATACACCAATGACAAAGTTGGTGAATTGGCTAGAGCCATTGACAGTCACAGTACCATCCCTACTTCACTACTGTGACGTGGATCGTTCAAAGTCGGACCTATCCATAGCCCGTTGGAAAATCTCACGACCTATGAAAGTCGACATACAACACAGGTCGCTTGATTGTGGCATCTTCGCAATCAAATTACTAGAACACCTGGTGACTGGTGCTGATCCATCCGTAATCACTTAAATGAAGATGAGTGAATATATGATGCAGTTAGCGTGTCAACTATGGGTAAACACTCCATATTTTTTATGTATATAGAACATGTATTTTTTATGTATGTAAAAACATTTATTTTTTATGTATGTAAAAACATTCATTGTATAATTGAACATATATTTTTTATGAAAGTTCAAAGTTCAAAGTTCAATATCAGAATTTTATCACAACAGGCATTTTTTATGTATAATGGAGCAACAACTCTTTTCATTATATAATTGAACATATATTTTTTATGTAAGTTCAAAGTTCAAGGTTCAATATCAGAATTTTATCAAAACAAGCATAATTGAGCTACTGCTCTTTTCATTGTATCAATGGTATGTAGAACATTATATGGTTCAAGGTTTAAAGTTCAAAGATTGAGAGAGCGAGATTGTGAGAGAGAGCGAGATTGAGAGAGAGCGAGATTGTGAGAGAGAGCGAGATTGTGAGAGCGAGATGTTGAGAGAGAGCGAGATTGAGAGAGTATGAAGTTATTGTTTTTTGTTACAAGTATGAAGATTGAGAGATTATGAAGTTATCCATTTTTGTTACAAGTATGAAGATTGAGAGAGTGTGAAGTTATTGTTTTTTTTATAAGTATGAAGATTAAGAGAGTATGAAGTTATTGTTTTTTGTTACAAGTATTAAGACTGAGAGAGTATGAAGATTGTTATTATATAAATACTCTAGCTTGTTATTGGTTTTTGTTTACAAGATGAAAGTATGAAGTATGAAGTGTTACAAATATGAAGTATGAAAAAGTATAAAGTATGTTACAAGTATGAAAAATAGAGAGTCCACTGTATAAAATTGATTGTAAAGACTATGGATGGGTATATTTCTTTCCTTGGCAGCAATAATTGCATGCGAACATGGGATACCAAATGAGTCGAATTCCTTACACGTGCATTCCTTCATGTGAAGATTGACAATACCATCCAATCGATTATCTCGCACATGTACCCGATAACAATCAATAGGCTCCACCCGATATCGTCTGCCCTTATCGGCTTCACTTGCCAATCAGGTTTCACAGTAGTCAAAGTGCAATATCGTTCAAGATGCTCAGTAATTCCTCCATTCGTAGAACTACGATTGGAGCATTCCTCTAACATGTTCAATCAAGCATACTATGGGCATTAGTCGATACTCTTTAGTTAAGGAATTGAAACACTCTGCACTGTTGGATGTTATGTTATCATATCTTCGTTCTATTTGGTAAACTCGTGCCCACCTTTGAAGACCGATATCTTCCAAATATTTTGTGACAGCACCATCTCTAAAACTGCGGAGTTCGTCCCACTTTGTTTGGAACTCTGTCATGCGAAATACCCTTGATGCATCTCTAAATATCTCAACAACCGTGCTATCCTTAAAGTTTGTAACCAGATTCTGTTCTATATGCCATGTGCACAATCCATGAAATGCTGTGGGAAAAAATGCACGAATAACATTGTTGATAGATACCATCCGATCAGACACAAACACCAGATTATCAGGTTCTCCTATACTGCATTTCAAGTTTGACATAACCCATTTCCATGATCGATCGGTTTCATTGTCCATTATTACATATGCTAGTGGGTATAATTGATTGTTCCCGTCTATAGAAACCACAACCAACATGGTGCCTTTGTATTTTCCTTTCAAGTGCAACCCATCAACAATAATACAAGGCCGACAACTTGTGAAACCTCTAATACAAGGCCCTAATACCATAAACATATACTTGAAATGCACCTCATCTTCAAGTTCGATCTCAAAGACTGTACCCGGATTCTCTAGTTTTAGCGCTTCTCCATAAGCATGTAGTATGGAGTATAAGTATTCTGGAGTACCTCTAGTGAGATCATATGCGGCTTCCCTTGCACGCCACGCTTTATCATAACTTATGTTCATGCCATAATCTCTCCTCATATCCTCAACGATATGACAAGGTTTATAAATACATCCTATTCCCGTGAACTTATCTTTAATGAGTTGACCAACAACCATAGCAGTTGCTTGTCTATGGTCGTGATTCAAAATTCCAATAGAACATGTGTGCAAACTGCAGTACTTTATGATCTTGAATATAACAGACCCTTACATTTTGACAGTGAATAGAGATTTGATTGATTTTATGACTTTAAATTCAAAATTTTTGTTGATGGAAATAATAGATAATCTCATTTTCAAGTCCTTTTTACTAAAAAATAGTTGACCAACTTCAACGTCCTCTATCCCAGATGAAGAGGTGCCAGGCATAATCAACCCTGTCCTATGACTTGAAGACATAGATGGTGGAACCACTGAAGTTGCTGTAGAACGACGCACATCTCCATGATCACGATCCATTTCATTCAATCCTGTCGGTTGCTCATTCACATCCACCGAAGGACCACAATCCATATAATCGAATGTTGATGGTACAGTGTTGGTAGACAATGGAATATCATCCTCTTCCCGAAGAAACTAATATGATTCCTCGTTTTGTCTGTCCACAGCCGTATCATCATAACTCACATTTCCAAACCCCATTCCAACCCTTTCGTCCTTATTAGACTTCAACATTACAACTATCTAAAGTCTACTAAGCTCTTCTCGCAAAAGAAGAAAGTGAGCATCATCAACATCCATTATGCATTATGGAGGGGCTTCAAATTCAACATTATATTTAACTTTTAGTATAAGATCAAACTCTAAAGAACTGACATTTGTAACCCTGTAAATGCGATATTTAAGTTCTTCATAATTCAATGTATGAGGCACAACGATTCCTTTCAACTGTCCCCCAATATACGAACTTTCATTCTCATCCTAATCACCTCCAAATTGAATAAATAGACATTTTTCTGTCATCCTATAAAAGAAGAGAATATTTGTCGTTAAGCCGTACAAACAATTGAAGTGTACTCTTGCTCTCTCTATTAATCTCGCTCTCTCTCGTAATCTTGCTTTCTCTTAATCTCGCTCTCTCTCTTACTCTTACTCTCTCTCTTACTCTTCCTCTTTATTACTCTCTTCCAATACAAAATTTCATAATACTACCTTTCCAGAAATAACACATAAAAAATAATTATACAAACTCAAAATAATTCACCTTTCTGAAAAAGTTGTTCCTTTCTGAGAAAGCCTAGTCTTGAAAATCGCCATTCAAAAAATCTCCGTTCAACAAAACACCGTCGAAAACAGAGAAGTAATCACCTTTGAAATGGAGTTTAGAGTTTAAAGAAATCACCATTGTATTGTGTTTAGGTATTATTGATTTGATTTGAGGCTTCTGTCGTGAAAATTGTCAAATCATTCGTACACTTACAAGCAATCACATCAAACCAGGAAATTTCAAACGAGAGCAAGAGCGTTTAATCAGACGAGAGTGAGAT
Source organism: Benincasa hispida (assembly GCF_027475165.1). NCBI lineage: Eukaryota > Viridiplantae > Streptophyta > Magnoliopsida > Cucurbitales > Cucurbitaceae > Benincasa > Benincasa hispida. The sequence goes on from NC_143478.1 coordinate 39,257,380, forward strand.
TTACCTTGTGATGCTAGTGTAAGGGCAATTTCCATAATTTGGTATGGCGATAATGTCAGCAGAGGGTCAATTGACATTATTTTTTAAAAATGGGTCATTTGACATTTTAGACCCAAAAATTGGGTCATCCATACAAATTTTCCTAATGGTAACACCCCTATAAAAATGATAATCAATCAGAGATTTAGGCTCGATACCATGTAAAATTGTGTGTTTCCCTTGCTTAGTAATGTAAAATACAAAGTAATAATAGATACATAAAAATCCAAAAATAGCTGTAACAACTCTCATCAAATCTCAACCATCCTATCAAATCTCAACCTGAATAGTTTAACAAACCTGAATCTTTACAATACAATTTAACAGGATTGAAGCAAAACTGAAATTGGAAGTAACTGGAACTGAAGTTCAAGTAATCGGAAGTGGAAATTTCAGAGTGAGTATAGCAAAAGTGGAAGAATTTTCAAAGTGGGTGACTCTACTTCGATGTTCTGGTTCAATTTTTGGTGGATATTTTCGAAGAAATCAAATAGAAAGATGAAGATGGAGATAGATGAATCGACATTGAAGATGAAGGAAGTGAAACGCAAGGTTGCAGGCTTGCAGATGAATCGACATTAAAGATGAATCAACAATGAATTGACATTGATAGTCCAACCAAAAGTTTGAAAAAAAAAATCTCAAAATAGTTGGGAAGAGGAAGGAATCAGTGTTAAAGAAGTAAAGATGAAGAAATATAACCAAAAGTTATGTGAAGATGATGCGTGGGGGGTATTTTCAACTTTTTAATTTTCAATCCATGAGTGAAATTGCATTGGGCTTAATAGATTTTGTCATTTTTGCAAAATCCATAAACATGGATCACAGATTTAATTTTAAAATAAATTTGACACACTTACAATTGCCCCTTAAATTTACGTCTATATTGTTGTTATATTATATGGGTTTGTGCATATAAATAATAATTGTTAACTAGTTTAAAAAAATACAAATGGTTTATATATTAATTTAATTTTTTAAAAATAATTTATTTTTATATTTTTTTTATAGATATCCATCGACTTTTACATTTTTTGTAAATATCATCCTTTTAAACCTTTGTTATATATATATATATATATATATATACATATAAAAGATGAAATATCTATTGCATCAATATTTTGTTTTCAGATATTTTGTTCTCCACTTTTCTTGGGATTCTTCTCCCTCACAAGAATCATCCAAATCAAAATATAAGAAACATAAAAGGTCAATGTCCAAAATAAATATTTCAAAATTAAATTATACTAAATAAATGAATATTTTGCTAAAAATGAAATAATCTAAAATGAGATTTAAATCTAAACTTGATGGAGTCAAATCGGATGACATGTTTTAAGTTTTTAACATAACTTTTTTAAGGATTGTGAAGAACTTATTCTTGAAAGAAAAAAAGAAAAGAATTGGATAGAAGTTAGGTAAAGTAACATTATATTTTAAGACATGAAGTCAACGTCATTATTTTTGAAAAAAAAAAAAAAAAAAGTGGTGTCAACAAGAGGGGAGGCGATGAGTTTTAGGGTTTAGGGTTTTTTAAAATGGAATTGGGCTTGGGCCATGAATGTCAATTGGGTTTTAAGAGTTGGACTTCACGTGTGTTTAAATGTTCTACTTTGATTAGAAAAAAATATTTTTATAAGATATGCAGTATTTGACGGCTACTCAAAATCATCTTTTAAAAACGAGTCTGAGAAATAAGTTATCTTTTTAGTGAAATAATTGAATCCAAATTTGTTAAAAAACTATTTTTCAACGTTTAATTGAGAACTCCTAATTTTTATAATAGATAAAGTGACCAAATTACATTCACACTATCTTCACTTTCATATGACTTCCATCCACCCATCACCCTTTATTACTCGAACAAATTTTATTGTCTGCCATAATATTTTAAATGTAAATTTAAAATTATTTATTCATTATATTATAATCGTCTTTTAGTAATTTGATACTTATAAAAATATTTATAGTGAAGAGTAAATCAAATAAATTTGTGTATAATAAAAGCACTTTTGAAAAATATGAAACCAAACACCTAAATGATTTAATTTTAAACTCTTTCTATATATATATATATATATTAAAGAAAGATATTTAACAGAAAATAATTTTAAACCAATAATCCAAAAAAGCCTAGGTTAATACTTCTTTTCATTTTTATTTAATAATCATATTGGTGGAGACCAAATCATCTACCTTTTAGTAATAAAAGTGTCTCTTTTTAGTTTAAAAATGGTGAGAGTGAAGAACAATCATTTTTTTTTTTTTTTGGAAAATAAAAAATGAACAATCAACTTTTTAGAATGATAATAAAATACTTTATCAGTTATCTTTGTATTGGTTGGAATAGAAATGTCTTATCCCTTTCACTAGCTCATATTTCTATTAGGAAAATATATCGAACAAAGATTAAACTTTGGTTACCATAACTCCTAATTATCATTAAACAAGATGTTGTTCAAATCTAATTAAAGTATGTTCTTTGGATTGAATCTGCTTTGTTCACACGAGATTTTTGGAGAAATTTAATTCGTGAAATTTTGTATTAATTTCAGTATGATAAAGTTGATACAATCTCTAATGTTTGATTCTTTGGTGTCTTCTTTAACACAAGGAATAAAGCTTAAAATTCCTAAATCTCCGATTTTTTAGAATTCAAGAAAGTTTTAATCTTCCAAATCTTTAATCTTCAGAAAGTTGTGATCTTGAGATCGATTTGGGCTTCAATCTTCTGGAATTCAAGGAAGTTTTGATTTTCCAAGTCTTCAATTTTCAGAAGGCGATAATCTCGAGATCAATCAGAAGTTCACAATCTTAAGAGATTAAGAGCTTTAGTCTTGATCCCCAGAGTTTCAACACTTTCTTGCCAATTTTCCAACCTCCTCCAAATGAAAGGGCAATGTCTATATTTATATAGGATTTCTATGGGTTTTAGGTGGGCTTGGGTCCCATTTGCCTTCGGGCTTCTGAGCTTGGTCCAACTACTTCATGAGTTTGGGCTAAAGTTGAGTTTAGGCCCAATCTCTTTCCTTCGACCTAAAATTTCCACCGTGGACTTGAATTGGATTGGATTTTGGACCCGAGCGATTTTAAATACTCGGCCCAGTCCAATTTATTATCCAAAGCCCAATTGAACACCAACCACATTTATCGATCGTGGTCTAGATTTTACCACCGTTGAAGTTGATAAGCTCATTATTGTGATCAAATGGCTAGATGGAGTCACGTGGCATTTTGTAATTGGACAAAATTTCTTCTCCAACAAATGCTCTTTTTCGAAATTTATGCATTAGTGGATGAATTTTGAAAATAATGCAAGATTGGAGCAATAATTTTCACTTTGCTAATCAAAATGTAAATTTGGCTCATACTTTGATTTGCTTGACAGGCTTTATACCAAGTAAACAAAAGATGAATTTTAGCCAAAATGTTGATCTTCTGATCTTGGAGTAAATTTTTATTTGATCTAAAGTAGAGAATTTATATACCATTTTAATTGCAAATTTAATTTTGAGTAGTATGCCAAATTCTAATAATCTTTTTTAGATCTGGAATATACTCAATTCCAATTTGAACTTAAAGAAGAATTTTGACTTCGTCTTTCAACTTTGATTTGGTGTCTTGGTGAATGTTTGAAGTATGTGCATATTTTGATTTGAGGCATCAATTAAAATTTTAATTTGGTTGATATCCCAACCTTGACGTGAATTGAAAATGAAATAATTTTTATTTCATTCCAATTCATAAAATTCGAAACTTCGCCTAATTTTGATTTGGAGAAAGATTTGATTTTGGGTATATATATATATATGGACTTGAATTAAGTCCTTCCTTATCTAAAGATTTGAGTATGCGCCCATAACACAAATATGGGAAGATTTGGACTTCCAAATGATTTAAATAAAATATTTTAGTTAAATTTTAAATCCAAAATATATATTTAGCTGGAGAGATAATTTGTTAAAAAAAATCTTCGAAATTGAATCTCAACCTCCTTTCCAATATTTATCTAACTAATCTTAATAAAGTTATTCTCCTATAAATTGGAATGAGATTGACCCCAAATGAAATTATCCTTAAGCATTTTGCATTCATATTTTTTGGTTGGCTTCCATCTAAGAATTATTTCTGTTACGTATATTTTATGCACTTCCAATCAACAAGGTGAGTTTTTTTTAGAACCATTTGTATTTCTTTTATGTGTGAATGAATAATTTTGATATGAAAAAAAAAGTCTAGTTAATAATTGTTTGATTGTGTGTAGTAGGCTTAGGCCTAGGACATGTTTACATGTAATTGACATTTTTGGTTGACATTTTTTGGTTGATTATTTTTTGGTTGATTTACATATGAGGCATGTGTGGACTAATGACTCAAAGATAGTACATGGACACAGATACCTGCACAACAGTAGCAACACACTTGATTCCTCTCATGCCCAATTCAATTTCGTCATCTTTTCATTCTCTATTTATTTTATTTTTAGTCTATTCAACACACTTACTTCAATCGCTTCGATTATCCTCCTCGCTTGCATCTTTTGCCTCTCTTCAATTTCGATCTCACCTTCTCCAGTGTTGAAAAATCAAACAGGCTTAAAGATGAGAAGAGATCATTACCGAGAAACAAAAGAAAATATGCTCCACACAGTCACTATGTAACACCCCTATTTTTTTGTTCTTAATAAAATTTCAGTATTTTCTAATATTTGAGGACATTTTTGGACTTTTGAAAATTCATGTGTCATTATTGAAATTCAATTGCTAAGAAATAGGTGATTCAATTTAATTGTTTGATAAGAGGAAAATTGTGCAATTTAGCCCTCGTAAAAGAAAATTTGGACTTTTTATGTCACACGAACGTAATTTGAAATTTTGTTGAGAATGTAATTCAATTGGAAGAGAAAGGATTGGTCTTAAGAATTGTGGGAGGAAAATAATTTAATAATATAAAATAAAATAGGATAAAATAAGATAAAAATAAATATTTTATTTTATTATATTATATATTTTTTTTCCTTTTCCTTTCTTTTTCTTTTCTCTTATTTCATTCCCCTTTTTCTTCTTTACAAAGTCCCCCAGCCCTACCTCCAACCTTCGTTCGATGCAGCCATTCGTAACCACGTCGCTCGTCGTCTGTCGATCGTAACTGTCGCATCGACCCTCTTTCGGTCGATCTTGCTAGCCGAATTCTCCTGTCCAACACCGCTCCTCCGTGTGCCACACGTTGTCCACAAGTTGACCAGCGCCTCTGCAGTAGTCGTGGCTTTTGCCAGCTGTCCGCAACCGAACTACCGTCGCTAGACACGTCCGCACCCGAGCCGCCGCCGCTAGACGCTACATCTCTCCTTCAGTCGACCAGATCCGCGCCGGATTCGTCATCAGCCACTAGCTCTACGCGTCGGATTCCTCCTGTCGTTGCTGTCATTGCTTGTGCCGTCACAAGATCTATTAATTTGGGTAAGATTTCTGCCGTTTGGGTTTGTTTTTAGTTGATTCTTGATTGCCCGTTTACTTTTCACACTAATTGGTTGAGGTTCTTATGTTTCAACTTTGGATTCGAGTTCTTGAAGGAATTGAGGTGTTGCTAGGTGAAGTTGGAATTGTTTTAGCGGATTTGGTGCACCTTGTATATCACACCTTGGGTGAGTTTACCTGGATTCATTCGGCAATATTTGGAGTAAGTGTGATTAGGCCTTGTTATTAATTTTAAAGTGTGGTTGTGTTCTTATGTTAGGGTCGTTACTTGGAGTTGTTGGTTTCGACTGTCTGATTTTATTTGTGGATTTTCGATTAAGGTAAGTAATCTTACTACTGAAACTGTCCTCGTGCCAGGCATTGATAATCATAATTTATTGAGGATTATTGGTTAGCATGATATTTATGTATGCCTTCATTGGCTAAGGTTTGTAAGGACTAGAGCCAGACATTGATAATTATTATTTATTGAGGATTATTGGTTAGCATGATGTTCATGTATGCCTTCATCAATTGAGGTTTGAAAGGACTAGATGCGCATAAAGATGTTTGATGCTAGCATGATTTGAGTATATTATTATTCTATAAGTTTCTATTTGATCTGAGGATGATGAGATGTATATGCCTGTTATGGGACTAGGATGACAAGATGTATATGTATGTTATAGAACCATGATGATGAGATGTATATGTATGTTATAGAACCATGTTATGATACTTGTGAAGTTGAGATCGTGATAGTGTCCTCACTAATTAATTAGATGCCCACTAGAGGTTGTGTGTCCTTTGGAATTCATTAGAGGCGGTGCTTTCCTTGGGATTCATTAGAGGTGGTGGTTTCCTTCGGAATCCACCAGAGGTTGTGTTTCCTTCGGATTCACTAGAGGTGGTACTTCCATCGAGATTCACCAGAGGTTTTGTTTCCTTCGGGATTCACTAGAGGTGGTGCTTTCCTTCTGGATTCACCAGAGGTTATGTTTTCTTCGAGATTCACTAGAGGTGGTGTCTCCTTTGGGGTTCACTAGATGTTATGGGTCCTACGGGACTTACTAGAGGTAGTGGGTATACTTAACTACAGTAGGATGAAATTCAGTTATTCATGTAGTGGGTATACTTAACTACAGTAGGATGAAATTCAGTTATTCATGTATGTATGTGTCCCATTAGGACAAGGAGAGTGCTTATGTTCCATCAGAGGTAGACATCTAGAGGTCATGTATGTATGTGTCCCATGAGGACTAGGAGAGTGCTTACGTTCCACCAGAGGTAGACATTTGGAGGACATAGATGTCTAGCTTGACCCTAGTAGTGGGGTTACTTACTGAGTATTTAATACTCACCCTTTCTCATGTTTATGTTTCAGGTAAGGGCCGGGACACAAATGATAAGAGGAATCCATGAACGAACCACTGGACCAGTTTTATGCTTCCACTCATGATATTTAGATTTCTTTTCATGTTTTTTCAACTTTCTATTTTGATGTTTGAAAATTACGGTTAAGATTTATTTTTAGACCTATTTATTATCATTTATGATTTATGGGTACCCTATAATTTACTTTTAATATTTGAATTTAATGGAGGTCTTTTGAATTTACCTTATTTATTTAACATTTATTTCACTATAAAAGGGTGTCGTCTTAAGTTCTATACATGCATGTGTTTAGTAACGGCCTAGCTTGAGTCCAGGGAGTCGGGTCGTTACACACAAGATGTCGTCGGAGAGGAAGACAAGCAAGTGGCTAGAGAAGGTGGACGGAGGATGGTGGGGGTTGTGACGTGCATTCGGGGGTGTCACCTTTTTTTCCCCTTTTTTATTTCCAAATTTTGTTTTTTTTAATACTTTTTTTTGTTAAGTTTTTTTACAACTACTTTTTTTAGCAAAAGAATTGGATTTGCCATTTTTGTTTTATTATCTTTTATTGACTTGCCCCCATATTTTTACAGGCTTAAGCTATTGGTAGCTTTTATCCCAATTGAAGAGCAAACTATTTTTTCTTTTGCGAATCTCCACATATTTTACCAAAAGGTGGTTTCTCTCTCTTTCTCTCTGTTTTTTTTTTTTTTTTTTTTTTTTTTTTTTTTTTTTTTTTTTTTGCAGAAATTATTTAATATGCAATTGCCGCCTTAGCTGACCTTGGAGGGGTCTAGATCATATTGACCTTAGAGAAGTTTGGATCATCTTGGCCTTAGAGAGGTCTGAATCATCTTGACCTTAGAGAGGTTTGGATCCTGTGTTGACCTTAGAAAGGTATGAATTATCTTGATCTTAGAGAGATCTGAATCATATTGACCTAGAGAGGTCTGGATCATCTTAACCTTGGAGAGGTTTGGGTCTTGTGCGTGCTCATGTTGTTTAAGGATGGTGACATTAGAAGGTTTAGTGCTCTCCATCCCTTCGGACTCAAAATATGTCCAAATGTTATGATGTTTACCATCCTTCACCCTCTCTCCCGCCACTTATTTAAGATTATGCAACTGAGACTTATTTTTGTGTGGTAAAACTTTTTTTTTTTTTTTTTTTTTTTGCAGAGCAATGGTTTACTTCACCGAACATATCTCATCTAGAAAGAAACAACTTGTAATTCTTGCAGATAGGAATCAACCTATAAACAAATGAACTTAGCTTTCATGTGGAGAAGCCATTAATTGGCCCTTTCGTAAATGTATGGTCTAATTTGGACAACGACATGACTCCACTCGAATTATTAGCGGAGGTGCCCTTGACTTAAGGAGAAAAAGTATGGATATTACAATCTTCCATTCATGATAAAACCCTTGCCCTTGATCAGGTGTTAACTCTTGGGCTTCGCTTGATTAATGATGAGAATCGTTGGAATGCCACCATAAATGTCTTTAGAGAATTTACCTTCACTGGCTGATATTGGGAATGGTTAGAGTTCGTAGTTGGCCAAAATGAACGATCTCTTCATGTCGTCTATTTATTTGGTGCGGTGACAACCTCTTTGTATACGTACGACCAAAATAGCAACGTGGTTCAAGCCTTTTATGAAGCTTGGTGTCCTTCAACCAATGCTTTTCACACTATAGTGGGTGAACTATCAATTTCTTTATAGGACCTATAGTCATTTGGCAACCTTTCGATTAGAAGGGACTTCTTTAAGGAGGTTATTCTTTGCCTTAGAAAGCTGACTGACTCACAGGACAAGAAAAGATATCTTGCAAGGACTTATGAACATCTTTTTTGGGCGTACCATTCGATAATTTGCTTGCAAAAAAAGGATCGTGCACGTCCACTAAGAATGATTCCCTAGTGACCATTAGTTCTTGGATTTCATTTTGGTTTCTAGGAGCTCGAAGATACGAAAAGCCTACTACATGGAATCAAAAGAAAGCCTCCCACTCTTGATCTACTCAAAATCCATATGGTGCAAATGCCAAGCCTTAGGACTGGTCGAGTAGAGAAAATATGTTATTCAAGGAACTTGGGATAGGAGACGATTTGAAGGATAAAACGTATTTGGCTGCATTTTCATCCTGTTAGCTGTGTCTTTTTGTATTTGTGCAAAAGAGAGTTTACCTTCGTCACGGGGGTCTTTAAGGCTGCTAGTTTGATGGCTGATGTGAAGTTATATAGCTTTGCCATTCCAGTTCTAGCCAATATTTATCATGGCTCGATGCTAATAACTGAAGCTTCCAACAAAATTGGACACATGGACTTTTATTTTCCCATGCATTATGTTCACTAGTGGCTGGCCCACTATTTTAATACCCATTACCCCATTCCAATGGATATTTGAGGTCTGTAAATGGCCAATTTTCTAGTGAAGGTGGTTCAATTTGAAGGAAATCAAACACGAGTATTTCCAAGAGAAGCATAAGGGATCATTCCAAATTCTATTTGAATTGAACACTAACAATTACAGTTTAAAACAGAAACTAACAAGTCATGCATAAACCAAAATTACAGCATGCTATACGATGATACAAGGGATAGAGGATGCATACTTTTGAAGAACCATTCTTCAAGAATCCCTTGAACAATCCAATGCGTCCATAAACAGCACACGAACACAACGAACAAACTACAACCAATAGCACGAACACAACGAACGTTCAATAGCTCCTCGAACCCAATCGAGTCTAACTCGATCCATGAATTGAGTAAGGACACCACCACAATGGTTACCTTGGTATTATCTATGTGAAAATCCAAGAGTTGTGAGCTTTGTATGATCTTGGCTTGAGGAAAAGATTGGAGGTCTACGATCGGGTAGACGATCGAGCAAGTGAAGGATAAGACACTGTCTATCGTATAGACGATGTGTTCAACCGTTTAGTAAACGGCAGCTTATCGTATAGACTTAGCCACTCAATCGTGTAGCAACGATCAGCTGAATGACTATGGTATAGTCAACTTAAGCGATCGCTTAGCCAATCGTATAGTCTTTCAATGCTATCGCTTAGTGAAACACTTTTACTTGATAACTTAATCCGTGAGAACTTTCCGAATGAAGTAACTCCTAAATTTAGGAAAACAATTTTTCTTTTATCTCACGGTTACCATAAAACTACCAATAACCTCCCACTCAATCGGTTATTAGAGAAAAAAGAAATTAATTATCATATAATTAATATATTATAAATAAATATGATAACCAACTTACCATATTATATTTATAACCTATAGTTTTAATATTTCATCTCAAGAAACATATAAAGCATAGTTATTTTTCTATTTTATGGTACTTAACGTAAATCATATTTACATTAATTCCTCCACTTGATATATCTCATACATCACACCAATTATATCATAGAATTTTCTCTTGTTAATTTGAACACTTCAAATCAACCCCAAAATATGATTCTTAACTTGAACCCATTGAGCTACCAAGGGGACTTATGAACCTGTAGCTTGAAGCTTCAATGGTATGTGAATAGCTTACTAAACTCTTTAGTCACGAGATCCACCATCCATTAACTTTCGGGCACTCCACTAAAGACCGACAACTGCACTCTTCTTAGTACAAATATATTTCTGTGTTCATATTAACCAATCAACAGTGCAATGATCCTTCACAGATCGCTCGTAAGTATAGCTGGGCCAATTTATCGTTTTGCCCTTGTAGTTACATCTAACTCTTTAAGTATCATTGATTCTTCTAATGAACAATAAGTCATAGTTCTACTATGATTGGGTCTTCTCTTCCAAAGAGAAGGTGTGGCCACTATGTTCAAGACTCGGAATCAGCCCTTAAGAGAGCAACCTAGCTACTTACCCCTGCTTCAAGGAAGGAGTGAATTTCGTCTTGTGTAAATGTGTTCCCAGCTTCCTAATTAGACAAATCCTCAAAAAGGTAGGCTTGTTGAGTTGGCAATCTGGTCATTCTTACCTATACTAATCAAACGACTGCTCTCATAGGCAGAAGTTTCCAAAACACTCTGGATTAAGGTCATGTCACCTATGATCGTTTTAGTGAGATGTAAGTATCCATTATCAATGGTGTTATATAAAGAGACTAATCATCTCGTGGTTCGGTCTTATACAAACTCTTTGTATAGGACACACTCGTTCGCATATCTCCACATGAATGGTCAGGATCAGACCATCTGTAGTAGTTCATAACACTTGTAAACCTCTATAAAACAGGTCGTATACGTAATGTCACTAGGATAAGATATCTGATGGGTGGGAAAATGAAGTAAATAAATATGCGTTCATTGTCTGTTCTCCATGTGTCGCTGGTCAAGTGTTGGACTAAAAGATATGCAATATGCGTCTAAGAGTGTATGCAATGACCATGCGTTCCTACCATAAGTTTTCTTGCTCTCTTGCCAAGTATAACGAGATCGCAAGTTTCTCGGGTGATCTGAGGTCGCTCAGGGACTTGTAGCTAAATGTTATGAAGTAATGTGTTGCGGCGAAGAATAAAAGAATATTGAAGTTAAGGGCTATGCGCTACTCCTACTCCTAATTAAACAGATTAAGCAATGGAAGTATGACTATGAGAGATAGAGACACGGCAACTGTTGATGCATAATAAGATGCATGGGAAAATAGATAAAGTGGCGGGGATGACTTCACCGCATCGATAAGCTTGATCTCAAGGGTAACCCTAGTAAATGCAAGCTATGCGATTATGCTATACACACTTGACGAAGGTGCATGTGATGCATATGCAATAGTGTCGAGAAGACTTATGTCTAAGTCTCTATTCTTGCTCATGTGCTCCCACACATAAACGAGATGACCGCATACCATCATATCCTACTTCTGGACGCATACGATGTGACCGCATACTTTCTTATCCTATCTTTAGGGTGCATCCACTGTATAATAGCAAACGAACTTATTCCTAAGCTTCTATTCTTGCTTATGCATTCCAATCTGACTCTCTCAAGCCTAGATTTGGTTTTTAGACTACTCTCTCAAGTATGCCTAAATGGTGAATGATGCGCTCATAAGACAAGGTAATCACATAAAGCATGGTTGACATAAGATTATTCCTATCTTTAGAAACACTGCTTACTTTGCTTAATGCGTTCAACTACTTACCCTCTCGGGCAATTAGTCGTTGTTGATTCTGCTCATAGACAAGCGTTACTACAGCTTAACACTAATCAAATAGGATTTTCTCACAATACTCGCATAATGCATACCTCTCGGTGGTTTGCTACATGCTTCATATGTCTATGTCGCATGATTAAGTATGCAATACTCTAGAAATCTTACTCAGTCGTGCAATGAAAGTAAAGAAAGATAAGAAAAGGTAAATGAAGATGGAATCGAAGGAAGTAGAGAAATGCATTGATCACAAAATGTATTAATCTCTTGAGCCACAATGTAATATAATACAAAGATAGAAGAGATATGGAGGGCTAGATGGGCAATGTCTTGCTTCCATCAGATGTGTGTTAAGGTTGCCGATGGTGCCATGGATGGGCGGTGGAGTAGTCTCTCTCCAGATCTATCTCCGGCAAGGCTCTGGTCATCACTCGGAAAGGTTGAAGGAATGAAGAACTCTCAAGAATATCTTCTCACGCTTTCATCTGGATCACAAGGATCTGCCCTAAGGCAGAAGCTCGGATCGTTTTAAGTTGTGCTCTAAGGCTTCTATTTATAGAGCTCGATCGCCGACAGTATTAATGGTCTTTCTTTGAAATTCTACAGCTAACAGTGTGATGGACCTGCTCTGAATCTCTACTGCTAACGGCGTGGTAGGTGAAATGTCAACATTGCCTTTTGATACTCCCGAGGTATGCGTTCATATTTGGTTTCTGAAGTATCAATGCATTCCACCACCCTTGCATTCATCCCTCTATTATGGTTATTACTCTGTAGCCGCAACCTTTATGCGATGGACGCATGCGGTTAATGGCCGCAACATCCATGCATCGAACGTATGCGATCGCCTCTACGATGGCAAGATTCACCGCATGCGATCGATTCCTGCGTTAGCTACAAAAATAGACAATTGGACGTAAAATAACGCATAATAGTGGGTTAGCCGAGATTTTCAATGCTGACCGACGCAAGCTCACTTTCTCATGAATTCTTAGTGCAATCACCGCATATTCTACTTAACAGCCCTCATAATTCTAAATAAAAGGCTTATAATAACGTACATTTTTTCCCTTCATCACACCCCCAAACTTATAATCATGCTTGTCCTCAAGCATGCTTTATACTTAGGAAATTCATAATTCACCCTCCGGCTTTCCTTTGTGATGACCAGCCTCTAAGACTATAATTTACTCATATACCTCTAACCTTGGCAGCAACGATCTCCTAAACTTTGGCGACTTCTTCAAAGAGATCTTTTCTAATCTTAAATCCAGCAAGCCTCTGCTCAAAAAACTTTTTACTCATGTCCCACAACTTTGCTTTTAGCTTTTAACAATGTGTTCGTTTAAAAGAATTCAAGCTCTGTGTCATGGTTACGCTCTTCGTTTTGGCTTGCCCCCATGTGTGTCATGCGGACAGCCAATCTCGGTTGTGTGCCATATTCAACTTTACTCTTACCTTGGCTTAATTTGGGCAGAGGAGTTGCACTTATGCATTGATCTTGGCCACTTACTTTCGTTTTGGCTTACCTGCACGGGTGTCATACAAAGTATTCAACTACGGGTAAGTGTCTTTCACAACTTAACTCTTATCAGCTTGAGTTTCCCTTTTGGTTGACAATGAAGTTTTTATTCCCGAATATTTTTTATAAATAGCATCACAATGTGATAAACGCATTTTTCCGGGACCGCTGCCACCCCCAAACTTAGAGATTGGCAGCACTATCCTCGAAAAGCTAAAGACAAACTCATCAAGAATGCGGTAACAATTGTTTGAGCAGGGGTTTACACATAACAATACTTAGACTGTCAAACCTCGAAGGAGCTATTAAAAGCGAGGTGAGCCTTGTGATATTTAGTTAGCGGATGTAGTGAATTATATGTACCATCATAGATGCAACGCAAAGGTAGACAGTCGGACAAAAGAGAATTTCAAAAGGATAATGCATAAATGATAACAAGAAAAGAACCTTCGAGTAGAATAACACTTGCGACCATGCCTTAGAATTCATGCGTCAAAGCCATACGTTGTATGATGGAGAGGATTCTTCCGTTGTAACAGCGCACCGAGGAGAATTATTGTCGCACCTATAAAGAGCAAACGCACCACATCCAAGAAAGCAGCCGCATATCCAAAATAATAATGAAAATAAACTAAACTAGAAAAGCATGGTAAAGATAGAGTAGAAGACATCCCTGGAGAAATTTAAGTGAGCCACCGCAAGAAGTCTTCCATGTAGGAGATTAATCTCAACTGCTTAGGTCGAGAGGCTCGCCCTGACCATTGAAACTTCCGGTAATTGTTGGACGCATGTTGGTCGGCACGCGTTTATAACTGCCTTCAGCTCATGCGACTGATTGCCTTTCTATCTTGGGGTCAATACTGGCTTTCGGCACATCGCCTACACTTCAAATATTGTTGCAACTTGGTCGCACAAGCTACAATACTCCCAAGATAAAAAGGTTGCCTGCGAAAACAAAAAACTCAACAAACTATTAGCTGCCAAGTCCCTGACAACGGCACCAAAAACTTGATGGGTGGGAAAATGGAGTAAATAAATATGCGTTCATTGTTCGTTCTCCATGCGTCGCTGGTCATGCATTGGACTAAAAGATATGCAATATGCATTTAAGAGTGTATGCAATGACCATGTGTTCCTACCACAAGTTTTCTTGCTCTCTCACCAAGTATAACGAGATCACAAGTTTCTCGGGTGATCCAAGGTCGAACTCAAGGACTTGTAGCTAAATGTTATGAAGTAATGAGTTGCAGCGAAGAATAAAAGAATATTGAAATTAAGGGCTATGCGCTACTCCTACTCCTAACTAAACAAATTAAGCAATGGAAGTATGACTATGAGAGGTAGAGACACAGCAACTGTTGACGCGTAATAAGATGCATGGGAAAATAGATAAAGTGGCAGGGATGACTTCACCGCATCGATGCTTGATCGCAAGGGTAACCCCAGTCAACGCAAAGCTATGCGATTATTCTATACACATTTTACGAAGATGCATGTGATGCATATGCGATAGTGTCGAGAGAACTTATGTCTAAGTCTCTATTCTTGCTCGCGTGCTCCCACACATAAACAAGATGACCGCATACCATCGTATCCTACTTCTAGACGCATGCGATGTGATCGCATACTTTCTTATCCTATCTTTAGAGTGTATGCACTGTGTAATAGCAAACAGAACTTATTCCTAAGCTTCTATTCTTGCTTATGGGTTCCAATCTGACTCTCTCAAGCCTAGATTTGGTTTTTAGACTACTCTTTCAAGTATGCCTAAATGGTGAATGATGCGCTCATAAGACAAGGTAATCACATAAAGCATGGTTGACATAAAATTATTCCTATCTCTAGGAACACTGCTTACTTTGCTTAATGCGTTCAACTACTTACCCTCTCGAGTAGTTAGTCGCTGCTGATTCTGCTCATAGACAAGCGTTACTACAGCCTAACACTAAGCAAATAGGATTTTCTCACAATACTCACACAACGCACACCTCTCGGGGGTTTGCTACATACTTCATATGTCTATGCCGCATGATTAAGTATGCGATACTCTAGAAATCTTACTTAATCGTGCAATGAAAGTAAATAAAGATAAGAAGAGATAAATGAAGATGGAATCGAAGGAAGTAGAGAAATGCATTGATCACAAAATGTATTAATCTCTTAAGCTACAATGTAATACAATACAGAGATAGAAGAGATATAAAGGGCCAGATGGGCAACGTCTTGCTTCTATCAGATGTGTGTCAAGGCTGTCGATGGTGCCATGGATGGGCGATGGAATAGTCTCTCTCGAGATCTATCTCCGACGAGGCTCCAGTCGTCACTCGGAATGGTTGAAGGAATGAAGAACTCTCAAGAATATCTTCTCACGCTTTCGTCTGGATTACAAGGATCTGCCCTAAGGCAGAAGCTCGGATCGCTTCAAGTTGTGCTCTAAGGCTTCTATTTATAGAGCTCGATCGCCGACAGCATTAATGGTCCTTCTCTGAAGTTCTGCAGCTAACGACATGATGGACCTGCTTTGAATCTCTACTACTAATGGCGTGGTAGGTGAAATGTCACCATCGCCTTTTGATACTCCCGAGGTATGTATTCATGCTTGGTTTCCAAAGTACCAACGCATTCCACCACCCTTGCGTTCATCCCTCTATTATGGTTATTACTCTGTAGCCGCAACCTCTATGCGATGGATGCATGCGGTTAATGGCCGCTACATCTATGCGTAGAACGTATGCGATCGCCTCTGCAATGGCGAGATTCACCGCATGCGATCAATTCCTGCGTTAGCTACAAAAATAGACATTTGGACGTAAAATAACGCATAATAGTGGGTTAGCCGAGATTTTCATTGCAGACCGACGCAAGCTCACTTCCTCATGAATTCTTAGTGCAATCACCACATATTCTACTTAACAACCCTCATAATTCTAAATAAATGGCCTATAATAACGTACATTTCTACCCGTCATCAGTATCCCTCCTTTATCCTTATAATACACACCTTTTAGGTTATTACTTAAGGCATGATCCACTTGTATATCTCATATACATGCTTAAGTTTACATATAATAATCACAGATCTTAGTTTATTGGATATGAGTAATTGCAAATAAAATAACTCTTATTTTATAATATTTACTAACTACGAGACTCCAGGAGAATTAGGACACCCATCCCCACACAATTTACTTTGGAGAATCTGAAGTGTGAGAATTTATCCATAAAGGAGAAAACATTCAGTGGCACGTGAATTCTCATAACCGGAATAGGCATAAACATATGATTGATGATTTCAACAATCTTGCCGACTTTTTATTATGCGATCATGCTATGTATCGTCTCAATATGGGAATATTTTGATTATAGAATCATACATCTCTTATCGATTTGGTTGGCAGTTCGGATTTTATCAATATTGAGGTTAATGCCCAAAATCTCATAGAGTCCTATAATTTGTAATTGTAATGTACAAACATTTTATTTATGTAATAAAATATCTGATGTTTTATTTTAAAATAGTTGCATTAACCACAAACCAATAAACTAACATCCAGTCTTGTCTTGTAGCTTAAACATGTATGTGGAG
The DNA here is from genome assembly GCF_027475165.1 of Benincasa hispida. NCBI lineage: Eukaryota > Viridiplantae > Streptophyta > Magnoliopsida > Cucurbitales > Cucurbitaceae > Benincasa > Benincasa hispida. The sequence goes on from NC_143478.1 coordinate 39,274,535, forward strand.
AGTGAAGGAACTCTTATTCAAGAGTACCTATGAGCGGAAGCGGATCTTTCTAATTCGTTATGACAAAATTTCCACATATACATTCAAACATACAGATATACATTCACAATGCTAAATTACTAGCATGCTTAAAGGAACAATAAACTAGAGACCGAGAGATCATACCAATTGAAGATTTTTTCTTTGCAGCAAATCTCACTTTCGCTGGAACGGCAAGCTATCGTTCAGCAAATCCCAATCATCTACCTCGAATAGTCTCCACACGAATAAAAGGAAATGGGGACGACACCACCACTTAGAGCCCTCAGTATTCTCGGAGTGAGAATCCAAAGGATGAGCTTTGTTCGGATTTGGTAGAGGGGAGGAGGTAAAGAAATTGTATACAATGATCAAGCAAGTGGGAGAAAGACTCGTCTATCGTATAGACAAAATGTTTGATCGTTTAGGTGAAGTATACGATTGTGTAGAAAAAGGTAAGTGATCATCTAAACGATTGTGTAGGAAAAGCTAAGTGATCGTCTATATGATCGTTTAGTAAATACCAGGTGCTAAACGATCACTTAGAAAAAGGTAAGCAATCGTTTAGTAAATACCGTGTGCGGGTGTAAGCGTTAAGCGATTGCTCAGCATTATCGTATAGGTAAGCGATCGTTCAGCACTATCGTATAGACTCTGATTTTTACTAAGCGATGACACACTTCAACACTATGTCACGCATCCAATGCTTAACACACCATGAGCTATTTAAGCGTCTCAAGCGATTCTTCAACTTACTCATCCGTTATGAAAACAGAAGGGACGCCAACCTATTATCCCTTAACCGTCCAATTAATAGACAATGAATATAATCACATTATATTCATAACCTGTGGATTAATATCATACATTAACCATAGTATTTTTCCTTAACTAGATATAAATCATATTTATATCCAATTTTCTCCAAATTAATATATCTCATACATAAAGTTAATTATATCATATATAATTAACCAGTTCAATCATATCACGTATAATCGAACTCCCTTTTGTCAATTTAAACATTTCAAACTGACCCAAAAAGACCGATAGTTTAATTAATGTATCCAAGCTACCAAGAGGACCTTATGAACCTATGGCTCAAAGCTCCAACGGTACATGGATAACTGACTAAACTCTTTAGCCACGATATCCACCACCCATTAACTGCCAGGCAATCCACTAAAGACCGACAGTTGAACTCTTCTTACCATAGATATATTTCAATGTCCATTGGATATAACCAATCATCAGTACAATGACCCTTCACAGATGCTCGTAAGTACAGTTGGACCAATTTACCATTTTGCCCCTATAGTTACATCTTACTCCTTAAGTACCACTGATCCCTCTAATGAACTATACAACATAGTCCTACTATGTGTGAACACCTCTCGAGCCATGGGAAGGTGTTTGGCACCATTCAAGCCCCGAGATCAACCTTTAAGAGAGCAATCTCTCTACTTACCCCTACTTCGAGGAAAGAGTGAACTCCATCTTGTGAAGCTGAGTTCCCAGCTCCCAAATCAGACGAATCCTCAAAGTGGTAGGTTTGAGTCGGCGCTCTGGCCACTCACACCCATACAAATCAAAGAACTGCCCTCAATGGCAGAAGTTCCCAACTCACTCAGGATTGAGGTCATGTTACCTATGGTCATCCTAGTGAAGTGAAGTTTCTGTCATGAACGGAGTTATATGACGAGACGTTAAAGCTTCGTGGTCAGGTCTTATACAAACTCTTTGTATAGGACGCCCCTACTCACATGTCCCCTACACGAATGATCAGGATCAGACCATCTGTGACAAGTCACAACACTTGTAATTATTCCACAAAGCGGGCTGCGTCCATAGCGTTACCAAGATAAGTTTTCTCTTCTATATCCATATACTACAGACCATTTTGGTTGTCACTTAAAACATGATCCACTTGTATGTCACTACATACATGCTTAAGTTACATAAAGACAACCAAGGATATTAAATTTATTGGTTTGTGGTAAAATAAAACATCTAAATGTGCAAATTCAAGAAGTGAAGTAAATATCATATATATTATACATCACAAGCGTTCGTACAAAACTGTTTACAAACTATAGGACACGAGACTTTAGGGCACAAACCCTAACAGAGACAAGGGTGGATCACGTTTAAGTGATAACCTAAATAGTCTGTAGTAGATGGATTAGGCTGGATATCTTTTCCTGGTAACACTACGAGTATGGCCCGCTTTGTAGGTGTTACAATTGTTGTAAAGTTTTACAAATGATTCGATCCTAATCATTCATGTGAAGACATGTAAGCGGGGATATTCTATTCAAAGGAGTTTGTATAAGACCGGACTACAAAATGTTTAGTCTCATTATATAACGTCATTCATAATAGAGACTTACATTTCACCAGGATGACCATAGGTAATATGACCTGAATTTTGAGTGAGTTGTGAACTATTGCCTATGGGGGCGGTCCTTTGATTTGTATTGGTGAGAGTGGCCAAATCGTCTACTCAACAAGCGATTCGTCTGACTGGGAAGCTGGGAACATAGCTACACAAGAAGGAATTCACTTCTTCCCCAATGTCGGGGCAAGTAGATCAATTGCTCATTTAAGGGCTGATTACGAAACTTAAACAATGTGGCGCCACACCCTCTCCTAGCCCGAGAGGGGTTTGATCACAATTGGACTATGATTTATTATTCATTAGAGGGATCACTGATACTTAAGAAGTTAGATGTAACTACAAGGGCAGAATGGTAATTTTGGCCCAACTATATTTACGAGCAATTTGTAAAGGGTCATCGTACGGTTGATTGGTTATATTCAATGTACACAGAAATATATATGTAGTGCGAAGAGTACGACTATCAATCTTTAGTGGAGTGCTTGACAGTTAACGGATGGTGAATAATTTCATTAAAGATTTTACTTAATCATTCGTGTACCGTTGAAGCTTCAAGCTATAGGTCCATGAGGTCCCCTCGGTAGCTCAATAGGATTTAATGAGAATCAGTTTTTGGATTAATTTGAATTGTTCAAATTAATTGAAGGAATTAATTATATATGATATAATTAATTAAATATTAATTATATGTGATATAATTAATTAAATATTAATTATATGTGATATAATTACTATAATGTATTTGAAACATTGTAATATTAAGTATTTATGAGAGGAAATATATATTGGAATATGATTCAAATATTGATTATATGAATTGGATTCATATAACTAAATTTAATATAAATGTGACTTATATTAAAAGTCATAGTGAGAAAAAAATGAAACTATAGGCTATATTGTATTTGATACAATATAAGAACTATATGTGATATGACATATATATATATATATATATATATATATATATGTGTATGTATGTATGTATGTATGTATGTATGTATGTATGTAAGTATATGTATGTATGTATGTAAGTATATGTATGAATGTATATAAGTATATATATGAATGTATGTATACATACATGTCTGTATGTATGTATGTATGTATGTATATGTATGTGTATATATATATACATACATACATATGTACGTATATGTATGTGTGTATATATATATATATACATATATACATATATATGTGTGTGTGTGTTATATTAATTAATTTTTTTATTAATTTTTGGGAAGGAATTAACTTTCCTCTCCTTTTTTCTCTCCACCCATGTAAGTAGACAATTGGTGAAAAGAGGAGTCTTCTTCTTGATCCTGCAAAATAGAGAAGGTAAATGAGACATAATAGTTCTGTATTTTTTTTAGAAGAAAAAATCCCTCCTCTCCTCCTCTCTTCTCTTAATCTTTTTTCCTTCCCTCACAAAATCCAAGATAGCCAGAGCCCACAACTTCTGAGTTCTCTGCCGGAGAATACCAAGGTCTTTCTCGTGGTCGTGCTCAATTGGCCATTTGGATTTTGTACGAGTTTTTCACAGAGAAGAAGAAACAGTCTTCAAATATAAGGGTTTCTAATAATCCTATTTTTAATTATTTTGTATCTTTATTAGCATTCTGGATTTTTTATATGATTAATTGCATAATCTGTCTTTCTGTGATACTGTAATTGTGAATTCTGAAAAATTGGGTTTGGGACGATCCATCACTTCTACTCAAGGACCCTTCATTGTGATCCTTCAATTGGTATCAAAGCGTTTGGTTTTTTATCCCAAGTTCCTATTTTTTAATTAATTTTACAGTTTTTAGGGTTTTCGATCTACATTTTGTAATTATTTCATGTGATGTGTTTTCTGTTGAAATGTGATATTGCGTTGATGGATGTTTTCGAGATTGGATATAGATTTATGGATTTTGTTTTCTAAATTTCGTTCTGTAAAGGCCCATGTTTTGGAGCATATTTTACTGTTATCGAGTCTGTATTCAATTGTTGAAAAGTTCGTGAGTTCCCTGTTCATTTTCTGGAGAATTCGAGCAGAAGTTCAACAGTTTTTCGAAGAAGATCAAAGTAGCACAGTAGGTGACTGTGTTGCAGCATCGCAAAGTTGTACCCTAGCATTGTGACACTGTGATGTGGAAGACGAAAGAAAATTTTCGTAGTGTCACAACGTTGGGCATAATGTTGCGACGCTCTGAGACGGAAATTTCACGCGGTTAAACTCCAGTTCGCGCGTGGTTCGTGGTCTGCCAATCCGATTCGATTCGTGCGTTCTCCAGTCTGATCGTTTTGGGTTCTTATAGATTGGTTCCTGGTTTGGTTCGAGCAGTTTAAGGCCCGGTTGACTTGTTTCAACCGGATGGATATGTTTTATGTAATAGTTAGCTTTAAATTTTTTTTTTAGATGTCCAATCTCAGTCCGTTAACTGCTGCTTTAATGTACATGTGATGCATGTTTTATTTTATATATATATGTTATATTGTATGTCATATAGAATTAAAACCCACCGTAGGTTATGAATTTAATTTCATGCATCATCTATATTATAAGTGTTATAATATATGTTTATGCATGATTTAAATTATATAATATGTTATAATATATGCATGCATGCATTAATAGCATATTCATGCATCATTTATATTATAATTTTTATAATATATGGTTTGATGCATGTATGGATGTATGCTACTGTATGTTTCATTACTTTATTATATAAATATTATATATATGTTAATAATGAAATGAAATTACATGAAGCATGACACTACTTTAGGTTAATTTATAAATGTTATATTTTATTAAAGTATGTCAAAGCATGCGATGTATGATTTTAATTTATTTCATTTGTTTATAATCGTTATAACTAAATGAAATTAGAATTAAAATCAATAATTAAGAGTTGCATGCAAACCTTAGGTTAATAATCATCTTTTAAAATTGTTTTAAAATATGATTCACATAGACCTAAGATCATTTTTCTAATGGATTAGAAATTTAGGTTTAATCTTTTAATCGGTTTAATAGGATTAAATTTATCTTAATAAAAGATTAACAATGTAACAAATGTATTTATAAAAGATCTTTTGTCTAGGCTGGGGTTGTAACGACCCGACCCCCTAGGACTCAAGTTAGGCCGTTACTGTTGCATGCATGGAACTTAAAACGACACCCTCTTTATAGTGAAATAAATGCTAAATAAATGAGTTGAACTCAAAAGACCTTCATTAACTTCAGACATTAAAAACAGACGATAGGGTACCCATAAACTATAAATGTTAATAAATAGGTTTGAACACAAATCTTAATAATAAGTTTCAAACATCAAATTTAAAGTTGAAATACATGGAAAGAAATCTAAATATCATGAGCGGAAGCATAAAACTGGTCCCAGTGGCTCGATCACGAATTCTGCTTGTCAATCGTCGATGTATCTCTACCTTTACCTGAAACAACAACATGAGAAATGATGAGTATAAAATATTCAGTAAGTAACCCCAATACTGGGTCAGGCTAGGCATCTATGTCCTCTAGATGCCTACCTACAAACTTCTCTAGTCCTCATGGGACACATATATACATAAAAAACTGATTTTTATCCTACTGTAGTTAAGTATGCCCACTACCTCTAATAAGTTCCGTAGGACCCACAACCTCTGGTGAATCCCAAAGGAAACACAACCTCTGATGGATCCCCAAGGAAACCACCATCTCTAGTGAATCTCGAAGGAAACACAACCTCTGGTGAATCCCGAAGGATAACACCACCTCTAGTGAATCTCGAAGAAAACACAACATCTAGTGGGCATCTAACTAATCAGTAAGGACACCATCACAATCTCAACATCACAAGTATCACAACATAGTTCTATAACATACATATACACCTCAACATCATGGCTCTACAACATACATATATGCCTCAATATCCTCATATCAAATACAACCTCATGGAATCAAGTATCATCTCATGCTAGTATGCAAGTATCTACATGCACAAATAAATCTTTTAGATCCTCAAACAAGAACATATATCAGTTATACTATACTATCAATCTATCATGCTATCTTTCTGTCATAATATTCATCTATCATGCTAGCATATATCTAGTGTCTGGCCTGTGGGTAGTTCCAATAGTAAGATTACTTACCTCAAAATTAAATTTAAATAAACCCAAGAAAGCTTATCTTCTCTTTGCCCAAATAAATCTTGAATCAAGCCCAAAAATTTATAAACCAAATTTATTCCAACTTTCGGAAAAATCCCAAACACACATTTAACTTATGACCAAATAACAAGTTACTTACCCAACACGTTGTTTTGTCCAAAACCACATCGAACTTCGATAAAAAAAAATTAAAAAAAAAAAAATCCAACCTGAATAGGGGTCACAACCAGAAAATGATAAATAAACCTTCAACAGTTAATTTTAATCCAAAAGGGGACAAAGTCTTAACACTCACCAAAATCCACCAAAAATAATCTTTGAAGGTGTTGGACCGCCCGCTCTCAACTATGAGATTTTCCAAAAGATTGATCCACCAAAAATAATCTTTGAAGGTGTTGGACCGCCCGCTCTCAACTATGAGATTTTCCAAAAGATTGAAGCTAAGGCTCAAATATTATGGGCAATGTAAAATTAGGCACACATTCATTGGACATCCAAAACCCATTCAATAAGAATCCAACAAAACATTAAATGTTACCTAAAATTCGGTGTGCAACGGCTGACGTGCGACAGATGGCGTGCGGAGGAGCGCAAAGGGACGGGGTTGGACGGACGTGTAGGTCACGCGACTAGGCTGGTCGGCTTAAGGTCCAAGGCGGCGCGCTGGGGGAGACTTCGGCCGTAAGATCTGAGGTGTCGACCAGATGGTTAGCTAGACGATGCGACGTCAAACAGAGGGGGAAAGGTTGGGCGACGCTCGAATTGGGGAAGAGGGTTTTAGGGGCTACTGCACGTGAACCTGAAGGGAAGGGAAATGGGGAGAAAAAGAGAAAAGAAAAGAAAAGAAAAAGAAAGAATTGAATAAAATAAAATAAAATAATAAAATAGGGAAATAAACATATGAAATTCAATAACAAGCCCGAATTAAGCTAGGAAAAATAGCTCTATTTGAGAGCTATCAAAGATCACTCAAGGAGTTGTTCATATTCAAGACCGTTTGGAGATCTGTTCGTTGGAACCTTGGAGAGGATTGTTCGTGGCACTTAAGGAATCTACACAGGTAAGAATCATTCTAACCCTTTTCTTTCCACAATAGAATGCTAATTTACGTGTTTATCTCTTCCATCTAGTACAACAATTTTGTTTATTGTAAAAATCAAATCGTGGGATGCAAGGTAATCTCACAAGAGATGCTTCCATTACGGGATCCAATCCCTTCAATTGGTATCAGAGACAAGTGCTTGCATCTTTATTCTTCGTATTTTTCGAAACAATATCGTTTAGAGGTGGGTTTTAATCAACTGCGTTACGAATATTTGAATGTTGATTTGCAAAATTGGATGTTTTTTATTTTGGCCCTAGGTTACTTTTTAATTTGATTAAATTGTAATTACCCATTGTATTTTTGGGCAATTTAATTCATGCTTTGAGTCTATAAGTGATAGGATATACTAGCATGCAATGGAAGCAAACATAATCAATAAGCACTCCAATTATATTTATTTTGAGTTCCAAAGCATGTTTTTGTATAAAATCACAAGTGAGTTTCAAATAAACATACCTTTGATGAATTCTTCCAAATACAAGTTGCTCTTCACGTAAATTCAGTTCCAAATCGTTAGTGAACTACCAAGAGATCTTCTCAACTATTCTTAGCCTTGAATATGAGCGGTGGAACTCGAGTTTGAGTGAATTTTGTGAGGTAAAAGTATGGGTTTGAGAGGAAGAAGATGAAGTTTTCAGAAAACTATTTTTCCAACTCCAGAACCCTGATCTTCTTCACAATTCAGGAGTTTTTAATCACCACCAGCATGCAAGCATTTTAGAAGACATCAAATGCCAGCAATTACTTCAGATTCATAGTAGGATTTGTGTGTAAATGCTTGAGAACCACCTCATGCTTGGGTCAAATGTGGGAAAACCCCACTTTCTCTTTTTTTAAAAAAAAATTTAAATTACTTTCAAAATTTTCAAATTTAATTCTTTTAATTAATTCTATAATTAATCATATCTAAAATTACAAAATCCAATTTCTTAAATTGAATTTAAAATTGGAAATTAATTTGATTTTTAATTAATTAAACATATTTATTTAATTAATTAATTTAATATCAAATATTAAATTGATCACACACCTAATTTTAAACATGTATTTTATTCATATAATTGATATTTAAATCAATATTTAAATATTATAAACTCTCCAATTTTTTTTAATTTCAACAAATTAAACATTAATTATATCAAATATAATTATACAAACCCTAATTTGAATTCAAACTTATTCAAATTCAAACCCTAATTTCAATTTGAATATTTTCAAATTGAAATTCAATTTGAACAATTCAAATTAATATCATTCCAAATTCACTCAATTTATTAATTCAAGGTATTCATGTTTTACGAGTTAGTTGAGGGACCTTATGAACCTATAGATCATGAGCTCCAAGGATTAAGATTAATTCGCTGGACTCTTTAGACCAAATTAATCAGTATTCATTAACTATCAAGTCACATCACTATAGCTCAATAGTTGCACTCTTCTCACTGTAGATATATTTGTGTCCACATGATTTAATCATAACCAGTAAGTCGACGCTTCACATGTCGTTCGTAATAACGGTTGGGTTAATATGTTGTTTTACCCCGATATTACGTCTTGTTCCTTAATTTTCTATTAATCCTCTAATGAACAATTAGTTTGTGATCTAATGACTAAACCAGATCCCTCTCAGGCCAGTGAGAGGGTGGGATCCCTTGTTCAAGACTTAGATTCAGTACTTAAGAGAACAATCTTTCTCCTATCCCTAAATTCGGTAGGCGTGAATTCCATGAGCCAGCGCTGTTGAGCCAACCCTCATCCATGAAAATCTAAGGATAATCACAAATAAACAGGAGTTCATAATTAGCTTAGAATTAAGATCGAGTTACCTAGGTCATCTAAGCGAAATAGTCAGTCTTAAACAGTTAACAGCGTTATAAAGTGAAAGTGATTTATTTCTTGGTCCTAACTTATGCAAACTCATTACATAGGATGCCCCCACTCCTCATGTTAATACATGAACGAATTAGGATCATTTTGTTTGAAGTATCTTTACAACAACTTGTAACAACTATAGAGTAGGCCGCATCAGTAGTGTTACCAGAATAAGGTACCCAACCTTAATCATGTACTATAGACTGTTGTGGCTATTAACTCGAACTTGATCCATCTTTATGTCTCTACATAAAGTTCAAGTATTCATGTAACAACCATGGATCTTAGTTTATTGGATTTAGACTTTATGGATGCAATTTATTGATTCAATAAAAACTTTATGGAAGAAATGTCAAATGACATATTTATTGATAATAGAATGTATTTAACTTTACAAACTGTGAGTTTTAGGACATACAACCTAGCAATACTCCCACTTGGACTAAAACTCCAGTGGATTAATATAAACAAATATATACAATATTGAGTCACATTGAGAGAATAAATATAAAAGAACAAATACAATAAACTAGGGCATCAGATACCCATAAATTCTCCCACTTGCCTTAGTGATAAGTATCTCTTAGACCCAGTCCTACTAGGTGACCCTCAAACACTTTAGCCAAGAGGGCCTTTGTAAATGGATCAACTAAGTTGTCTTGTGAGGCTATCTGCATGATGATCACATCTCCTCTGTGTACAATCTCCCTGATGAGGTGGAACTTCCGCTCGATGTGCTTTCCACGTTTATGGCTTCAAGGTTCCTTTGAACTTGCAACTGCTCCACTGTTATCACAATATAGGGTGATTGGCAGGTGCATATTTGGAACCACTTCCAAATCAGTCAAGAACTTTCTGAGCAATACTATTTCTTTTACTACTTCACTATCAGCTATATACTCTGCTTCCATTGTGGAGTCAGCAATATAACTTTTCTTGATATTTCTCCATAATATTGCTCCTCCATTCAGAGTGAATACTGACCTAGAAGTTGATTTCCTTGAATCAATATTGTTCTGGAAGTCAGAATCAGTATATTCAATAAGGATCATATCCTTAGCATCATACATGAGCATGTAATTTCTCGTTCTCTAAAGATACTTGAGAATGTTCTTAACGGCAGTCCAATGATCATATCTAGGATTGGATTGAAACCTGCTGATTATTCCAACGGTATAGCATATGTCAGGGCAAGTACACAACATGGCATACATTAAACTCCCTACTGCTGATGCATATAGAATTCATTTCATAACCTCAACATCTTGAGGTGTCTTAGGACTTTGTGCCTTGACAGATGAATTCCATGTTTGAAAGGAAACGTTCCTTTCTTGGAAGTTTGCATTTTATATCTAGACAACATCTTGTTTATATAAGATGCTTGAGATAATGCTAAAGTTCTATTCTTGTGATTCCAAACAATTTGGATCCCAAGAACATATTGTGCTTCTCCTAAATCTTTCATTTGAAATTGCACAGCCAACCATCTCTTAACGTCATCTAGAAATTCTACTTCATTTCCAATGAATAGAATATCATCAACATACAACACCAGAAAAGCGACAGTTTTGTTAACGATTTTCTTGTAAACACAAGGTTTATGAACATTTTGTTCAAAGCCATAAGATTTGATCGCAGTGTCAAATTTCATATTCCAAGATCTAGATACTTGTTTCAATCCATAAATGGATCGATTAAGCTTGCAAACTTTTGCTCTTGACCCTGTTTAATAAACCCTTCTGGTTGAGACATGTAGATACTCTCTTCAAGATAGCCATTCAGAAAGGTTGTCTTGACATCCAATTGTCATATTTCATAATCATAAAATGCAGCAATAGACAAGAGTATCCTAATTGACTTTATCATGGCAATGGGAGAGAAGGTTTCTTCATAGTCTATCCTCTCTCTTTGGGTAAACCCTTTTGCCACAAGTCTTGCTTTGTTGGTCTGTACCTTACCAGCTTGGTCCCGTTTTCTCTTATAGATCTATTTGCAACCGATGGATTTTACCCCTTCATGTTGATCTACAAGATCCAAGAAAGAATTGAAGTACATAGACTTCATTTCAAGATCCATGACTTTAATCCATTGGTCTTTGTCCACATCATTCATTTCTTGTTTGAAAGTTAATGGATCCTCTAAGCCATCATCTAGTATGATGACTTGAATTTCAGTCAAAACCCATGTACCGGTCAGGCTGTTGCATGACCATCTCACTACAATGAGGCATTCTCAATACTTAAGAAGGATGTGAAGTACAAGTTTCATCAACTACTCTTGTTGATGGACCTGCTTTGTCAATAACTCTTTTTTATGCATTTGTCGTTTCTCTGGACATGTCTTCTATAACTAATTTACTGCGAGGTTAATGATTCTTTATGTGATCCTCCTCCAAAAAAAGTTGCATTTGTCGATACAAATACCTTTTCTTCCTGAGGATCATAAAAGAAACCACCCTTCGTTTCTTTAAGGTAACCTACAAATAGGTATACTTTTGAACAACGTTCCAACTTCTTAGGATTTTGCACCAACACGTGTGTTGGACAACCCTGGATTCTGAAGTGATGTAAACTTCCTTTACGTCCTCTCTAGAGCTCGTAAGGTGTTTCAGAAACACTATTTAAAGGTACCATGTTCAAAATATATACTGCAGTCTGAACTGCATAACCTCAAAAAGAACTTGGTAACTCGACATTACTCATCATGGAATGAACCATGTCCAACAAGGTTATGTTTCTTCTTTCTGTCACACCGTTTTGCTGAGGTATGCCAGGGGTTGTGAGTTGAGACAGGATTCCATGTTCTACAAATAGTTCTGGAATTCTAAGTCCACATACTCACCACCTCGTTCTGATCGAAGTGTTTTAAGCTTTTTACCTAATTGGTTCTCAACCTCAACCTTATACTCTTTGAATTTTTTAAATGTTTCGGACTTTTGATGCATGAGGTAAATATGCTCATACCTTGAATAGTCATCAACGAAGCTGATGAAATATTCATACCCTTCTCTAACTCTAACATTCATAGGACCACAAAGGTCTGAATGTACGAGTTTTAAGGGCTCTTTGGCTCTAAGACCTTTTCCAAAAAAAAGATATTTTAGTCATTTTATCCTCAAGATAGGATTCACATGGCGATAATGAACTGTCTTCTAACTTATTTAGATGATCGTTCTTAACCAATCTCTCAATCCTATTGAGATTTATGTGACCCAATATCAAGTGTCAAAGATAGGCATTTGGAGAGATTTTCCTTTTCTTATTATGAGTTTCAGCTGTTTTAAACATCTCTATGTTCAAAACGGCCTTTACCTCAGTCGATTTTAACAAATACAAGTTATTTTCTATTTTTGCGGAATAAATTTTGATATTCTTCGAAGTAATGAGCACTTCATCATTTTCAAAAGAAACTTTATAGTTTTTTCCAGCAAAAAAGAGATAGATATTAGATTTCTTTCCATAGAAGGAATGTAACAACCTGGATATCTCCTATAAATAACTTCATATCTCCCACTACTTTAGCTGAAACAACCTCCCCGGTCCCTACCTTAAAGATTGTTTCACCTTCTGTCAACTGTCTCTAAGAACTTGTTTCCTGTGAGAAAGTATAGATATGATTAGCGGCACTTGAATCTATTATCCAGGTTTTATCGTTTTCCACTAAACATGTTTCGATAATAAGTAAATCATACTTATCTTGTTGTTCGAATTTTGTATTCTAATCTATATCATTCAAAACTTTAGATGAATTGGGAGATAAAGGACAATCCTCTATTAAAACTCTTTTAGAACCATCAACTGCTAGTAATTTGTACGTTGATTCGATTTTACCGTTAACTAATTTGGAAGCGAGTATTCTAGAAGAATTCGACATGGAATTTTAAACAAATTTTAATTAGCAAAAATTTTAGCAAAACAAGTAATAATGTACCCATAACCATTATTTATTTGCAACGATACTATAGTGAGTCTGAATAAGTGCTACTGAAGGACAGTCAAATACTCATTCACTAAAGCGTTTAGTTACCGTTTACGGTCAAAAATTAATAACTCCTTAGTAATTCTGTAAGTGTAACCCTTCATTTTCAGACCTCAGAGGTCGACCCCAACGATGCTACCGAAATGGAGAGTCAAGGCTGGGAATAGGCCTACGAAATTCTATCCATTTCGGAAGTTTGATTTGTTCCGAATCCTATGTTACAACCCTCCGAGGGGATAGCCATCATTAAACAACTAGCAAGGGCCACCTAAAGCAAATCAGCAAGCATAACATAGGAATCTCACGATCTAAACTAACAGAAGAGACCGCAGAACATATTGACACATATCCTTCACCCACTTATTATGAACTACTTCCCCATTCACCTTGCTCTTGACCTATACAAACACTTTTTGAATGGAGCAGTCGAGGTATAATTAACACGAAGCGTTGTATGGATCTCACGGTGTGAATTTTGTAGGGTCGTGAAAGTTGAAATCAATATATCATATATTTGATTTTATATTTGAATGAGTTCCCCTTATTCATCTAAATCTTGATGTATGCAAATACTTTTTGAATGGAGCAGTCGAGGTATAATCGACACGAAGTATCGCATGAATCTTGATTGTGAACTCTTAGAGACGTGACAACTAAAAATAACGTATCGTATATGTTATTAATCTCCCACTGAAGTGTTCTAATAACTTTATCATATAAGTTATTAAACTCCCACTGAGTCTATATTTATATTTATATGTAGATTCATTTCGGCTAATTAAACGACCCTAAGTCTATATGGTTTATCCAAGTATAACGCTTATAAATGGATTTTAAACCTATGATGTCTAGGTGATAAACCGTTTTATTACCTCACACCACTCACATACGCTTATAAAATCGGTTAATAACGCTCAATTATTCGACCATAATCCTCAGATAGGAGGTATTCCGTAGACCGTCAACTTAAGTACCTCCAGCCTTAGACAGGATTATATACCGGTTGAGTTTGTAACCATGTTTTACAAGATGTCAACCTATTTTAACTTTTTAAAATAGGTGGTTAACCTACATGAGCATGCAAATTATCTTTGTTATGGATTTTAATATCTAATTCAATTTTATGACAACTTATAAAAATTAGACATGCTTTTACATCTACAACATACATCAAAGGCATTCAAATTTACCTACGTGAGCATGCAACTTATCTTTGTTATAGATTTTAATATCTAATTGAATTTTATAACAACTTATAAAAATTAGACATACTTTTACATCTACAACATACATCAAAGGCATTCAAATTTAATATAACAGTTATATTAAATAACTCAAGAATATCACGCGCTCAACTTCCATAAGTCAAGTGTACACATTCAATTGGTGAACTCATGAACCAACTCAATTCATAAAATTTTCACATATTTGAGAAACCCTAAACACGCATTCTATACATTATAACAATTTATAACATATATATAATGCATGTAACATGCTTCCTATGGTGGGATTTTAAATCTAAATGGCATACTATATGCACAAACATGTTTATATTTAAATACAACATACATCACATGCATAATTATTTAAATAATACTGATATGGTTCAACTTTGGCATCTTAAGCAAGCAGAAATAACTAGTTTATTATAAAACAGGTCCCAAAACAGCTTCAAGTTGGTGTAGAACCGTTCAAACCAACCCGAACCAAACCTCCAAGGCATCAACATGGGTTGAACCGGTCCAAAGATGGTTGAACTGGACTGGATTGGGGCTGAATCGGTCGAAGTAGAACCTTTCCCACGTGAATCGGATCGAACCACGTGTTGCTCAACTGGGATGAGTAGCGTTGCAACGCTCATGTCAAGCACAACATTGCAACGCCCAAGGGCAGTGTTGCAACGCTGCCTGGACAGAAGGTTGTCCTCTAGAAGTTGCTCCACGACCTTGCTTGCTTCAATCTCCAAATTACATCCTAATTTGGACTCTAATGACTCCAAATAAATTACAGAATCTTGAGCATACATATAAGCTCATCAATCAAGAGCCAATTACAAATTTAACTGGGAAATCAAAGAGAAATCTAATGTCAAAGCTGAAAAACATCCATATTAGTCCATAAACATGCAATTTCATAAATTCACCCACCAAAACTCAAATTAACATTAATTGAGTGCTTAAATCACACTCTGATGCCAATTGATAGGATATACTAGCATACAACAGAAGCAAACATAATCAATAAGCACTCTAATTACATTTAATTTGAGTACTAAAACATGTTTTTTGTAGAAAATCACAAGTGGGTTTCAAATAAACATACCTTTGATGAATTTTTCCAAATCCAAGGCTTTTCACGTCAATTCACCTCCAAATTGTTAGTGGACCACAAAGAAATTTTCTCTACTATTCTCAGCCTTGAATTTGAGTGGTGAAACTCGAATTTGAGTGAATTTTGTGAGGTAAAAGTATGGGTTTGAGAGGAAGAAGATGAAGTTTTCATAAAACTATTTTTCCAACTTCAGAACCATGATCTTCTTCACAATTCAGGAGTTTTTAATCACCATTAGCATGCAAGCATTTCATAAGACATCACATGCCAGTAGCTACTTCATATTCATGGTGGGATTTATGTGTAAATGCATGAGAACCACCTCATGCTTGGGTCAAATGTGGGAAAACCTTACTTTCTCGTTTTTTTTTTCAAATTAATTTCCAAATTAATTTCTTTGGATTAGTTCTGTAATTGATAAAAATTTGATTTAATTAATTCTTAATTAATAAAATCTAAAATTACAAAATCCAATTTCTTAAATTGAATTTAAAATTGGAAATTAATTTGATTTTTAATTAATTAAACATATTTAATTAATGAATGACTCTCCAATTTTGTTTAATTTCAACAATTAAATATTAATTATATCAAATATAATTATACAAACCCTAATTTGAATTTGAACTTATTCAAATTCAAACCCTAATTTCAATTTGAACAATTCAAGTTAATATCATTCCAAATTCACTCAATTTATTAATTTAAGGTGTTCATGTTTTATGAGCTACTAGAGGAACCTTATGAATCTACAGATCATGAGCTCCAAGGATTAAGATTAATTGGCTAAACTCTTTAGACCAAATTAATCAGTATTCGTTAACTATCAAGTCACACCACTATAGCTCGATAGTTGCAATCTTCTCACTGTAGATATATTTATGTCCACATGATTTAACCATAACCAGTAAGTCGACCTTTCACAGGTTGTTCGTAATAACGGCTGGGTCAATATGATATTTTACCCCTAATATTACGTCTTGTTCCTTAAGTTCTACTAATACTCTAATGAACAATTGGTTTGTCATCCAATGACTAAACCAGATCCCTATCGGGCCAGTGAGAGGGTGAGGCCCCTTGTTCAAGACCTGGATTCAGTACTTAAGAGAACAACCTTTCTCCTATCCCTAAATTGGGTAAGCGTGAATTCCATCTTGTACCCTATGTCCCCATCTATCTACCCGGTCTTACCCCTGAAATGGGAGGCTTATTGAGCCGGCGCTATTGAGCCAACCCTCATCCATGAAAATCTAAGGATAATCACAAATAAACAGGAGTTCATAGTTAGCTTAGGATTAAGATCGAGTTACTTAGGTCATCTAAACGAAATAGTCAGTCTTACAGTAAACAACGTTATAAAGTAACAGTGACTTATTTCTTGGTCCGATCTTATGCAAACTCATGCATAGGATACCCCCACTCCTCATGTTAATACATGAACGAATTAGGATCAACTTGTTTGTAGTATCTTTACAACAACTTGTAACAGCTACAGAGTAGGCCGCATCAATAGTGTTACCAAAATAAGGTACCCAACCTTAATTATGTACTATAGACTTTTTTGGATATTAACTCGAACTTAATCTATCTTTATGTCTCTACATAAAGTTCAAGTATTCATATAATAGTCATGGATCTTAGTTTATTGGATTTAGACTTTATGAATGCAATTTATTGATTCAATAACAACTTTATTGAAGAAATGTTGAATAACATCTTTATTGATAATAGAATGTGTTTAACTTTATAAACTGCGAGTTTTAGGACACACAACCCAACAGTAAGTCTGTGTCAAACAATAGAGCAACGATTGCTGAAGAGATCGGGATCAACCAGAGGTATTCGGGGCAAGTTCGGAGCCGAAAAAGGAATAATAGTAGCATTCTGTCACACAGCGTCACGACGCTACTATCACAACATTGCAACACTACAAGAAAGACACAACACTTCAAGTCATAGCGTTGCAACAGTTCGAATTCTCAACGGAAGCGAGTTTCGTGTGCGAGGGCTTTGAGGTAGTTTTTTTTAAAAAAAAAATTCGAATTCTCAACGGAAGCGAGTTTCGTGTGCGAGGGCTTTGAGGCAGTTTTTTTTTTTTTAAAAAAAAAACATAGTTTCCATTTTAGTTTTTTGTATTAATTAATTAAATTAATGTAATTTTTATATTAATTTAATCAATTAATTTTGTTTTAGAGTGCCAAAATCGATCCATTTTTTGCTATTTAATTTAATTATGCATTGAATGTATTTTTTGAATTCATATTACATATGGTATGTCATATAGATTCAAAAATACTCACCTTAAGATAAATATGTTCATGCATCATGATTAAATATAAAGAGTTATATTTTTATAGATGCATGATTGAATTAGCATCCTCAATCATCATAATATAAGGGTTATGTTAGTGATGTATGATTAACCTAAGCATGTCCATGCATCATACTATATATTAAAATTGTTCTAATAAATAGTGGAATGATTTATGTGAATGTTTGATGTGTTTATAAATTTTATAATTCATTAATTTTATAAAGAGTTATAGTATTAATGAGATTGATTAAACTCTATCTAGATTGCATGCAAACATAAGTTCAATTTATTTTAAATTGTTTAAAATTGGCTTATGTTATTTCTAATGAGATTAGGAATAGGTTAATCTTTTTAATTTGTTTTAATAGGATTAAAATGAATTTGAATTAAAGATTAAATTTATAAAATAATTTCCCATAAGTGACCTTTGTCCAAGGAATGTTTTGTCTAGGAGGGGGTATTTAAGCTGACGAAAACAGAACACCTCCACCTAAAAACCAACCTGGAAGGTGAATTTGGCAAATATTTTATAAACATGTAATAAATGATTTATTTTATAAAAGAGTTTAATAAATGAAATCAAATATTGTTAAATTATTCAATATAAGTGTCATATTGAGCAAATTTAAAGGACTTAGAAAAAATTCATTAGCCAGAGTTTTAACTAAGTATAATAAAATCCTAATAAAATATTAGAATACTTTAATGGGAGGAAGTTGGTATATATGATATATCAAATTTCAGCTTTCACGTCCTCAAGAGTTCACACCGCGAGATCCATGCTCAGCTTCGTGTCACCCTAGGAGCGGCCTCTCTTCGAAGAGTATTTGCATGGGTCAATAACAAGGTGAATGGGGAAAGTATTCATAGTAAGTGGGAGAGGGACATGTGTCAACGTATCCCACGGGTTCCTCTATTAGGTTACACCGTGAGATTCCTATGGTCCAGCTGCTTATCTTCCTAGAGTGACCATCCCTTTGGAGGGCCTCATCATAAGGGTCGAAACAATGCAAACTCCAGCAAGTGATAGAATTTCTTAGGTTAATCTTGAACAATTGTCTTTCCCTTCGGTAGCCTGTTGAAGCGTACCTTTGGGATCCGAAAATGAGAGGGTCACAGTTATGGGATGAATTAAGTCATTTAATAAATCATTGACCAAAATAGCGGTAGCCAAAAACTATAGCAATAAAAGTTATTCTAGTATTAGTAATTAGCTGAGATTGTCTCAATTCAGAGGAGGAGTAGTTGATCAACCTTCGGTGGCTATTGCTCTAAACCTCTGAAGTATCATTGCAATAACTTAAATCGATAGTTTAATTAAGGTTCTTTGACTAAATATGTTTTTGCTAAAATGATTGGATAATTAAGTAATGGGTTATGACAAAGATAACTAATAAGGTCAATTGATTGTTATATGTTTCAACATGTCTTCCACAATCATATCTTTGCTTAAAAATGAGAAATTAACCAGTGAAAACTGTTGGGAATATCCTAAAACTCGCAGTTCGTAAATATTATAAACATATTTTATTTATCTATAAAAGTATTAAGTATTTCATTCAATATATTGTTATTGTTATTATATTCTATTATAAAAATCCAATAAACAAATTCATGGCTTTAATATGAATACTTTAACTTTATGTTTAGTATATAGCAGAAATGGTCTATAAGTATATGGATGAGATTAGGTACCTCATCCTGGTAACACTATTGGATGCGGCCCACTTTGTATACTGATGCAAATGATGTGATCCTAAAATCATTCATGTGGAGACATGTGAGGGGGGGCATCCTATGCAAAAGATGTTTGCATAAATCGGACATCGAAATAGTCACTTTTCCTTACAACGATCGTTTACTGTTAAAACTTACTATTTCAAATTCGATGACCTAGGTTAACACGATCTTAATCCTGAGTTAACTATGAACTTCTGTTTATTCGGGACAATTCTTTGATCTGCATGGGCGAAAGTAAACCAACAACACTACTCAATAAGCCTCTCATTTTGGGGATAAGACCAGATAGATAACTAAGATCATAGTCCAGCAAGATGGAATTTATTCCTACCTGATTTAGGGTTAGCAGATAGGTTTTTAGTTGGATTGATTCCTTGTCTTGAACAACGGGGCCTCACCCTTTCATGATCGAGAGAGCCATGGTTTATTAGTTGGACTATAAACCAATTGTTCAAAAGAGATTCAATGAGAGCTTAAGGAGCAAGATGTATTTACAGGGGTAAAACGTAATTTTGACCTGTTTTTGTTTGGGTTTAAGCATTATTGAGTCATGTATTTGTTTGGGTTGCAGAAGTAGTTGGAGTTTCATTACCTTTTAATATTTCGACAGGTGCATTCTTGGTCTCCTGTGGGAGTGAGAGCAAATCATTTATGCTGAAAGAAGGAAGTTCCTCTAGCTTGGTCTTTGCTTCTGTAGAATTTGAAGAAGTGTCATCATCTTCAGTTGTACTGATGACGAGGCACAAAATAGTTTCGACTGGAAAACTCTTTGAAGATAAGTCTTTTAAAGTTATTGGTTGTCAAGGTTGAGGAAGCTCTTCACTTTCTTTGATGAATAGTCGAAGTCTTCTCGTATTCTTCCTTGCTTTTCTTTTTTGAGACTTACTCTCCCTTTTATAGTATCGATACGAATGGGATTCTTTCTGAACGAAATTTGTTTATAGCTCTTTCGACGAGTTACCAACGTCCATTCTTTAGCTGCATATTTCGCTCACTCTTCTTTTTCTAGGAAATCAACCTTCTGGAAGTCTGTCTTTCGTGAGGCCTCTAGTGAAGATTATATAATAACAGACTCGAGAGATCCAAATTGGATTAAACTCCCTGTTGCAGATAGTTGAATATCAGGATGGATCGTTACTGCGGCGTGATTTGTTTGCACCACATCATTAAGGTCTAGCTCAATCTTTTTTTTCTTGAGCTAACTTCAAAATTAACTCCTTCAGTTCAAAACACTTTTCTACTAGATGACTGACAACTCGATGATAATTGCAATAATTGGGATTATTTACTCTCCTCATTTCTGTAGGTCGTTTACATTCAGGAAGTTCAATGAATTGTTTCTCGAGTAACTGCTCCAACATATTAGGCAGATCATAATCTGGAAATGGGTAGAATTTTTCTTGTTTCTCTTTCAACGTGGGTGTCTTTTCTTGCCCTCATCTTGGCGTTTCTCATTCTTTTTCTCCTTGGAGATAAACTTTAAAGGGGTCGTATTAACGACCATAGTTTCTTTAGTAGAACCCTTCGATACCTTCTGGATGCTCTTCACTTTTTTCTTTTCTTTCTTTACTTCTAGGACCAGTAAATTGTTTCTCCCTCTATTAGCAATACTTAGCTCCATATCATGAGCTCGAGTTGTCAATTATTCAAAGGTATGGGGTTTTGTCCCTTACAGGATCTACAAAAGTTCCCAATACGTTCCTTGAGTGCACATTTCCACTACTGACGGTTTAGTTAACCTATCTTTGCAACAAAGGCTTAATGCTCTCCAGAGATTGATGTAGTCAATGATCGACTCACCTTTTCGTTGTTTGTTGGCGGTGAGCACTATCATGCTGATGATACAGCTTGTTCTATAGAAGCAGTTTAGGAATTTTCTTTCAAGTTATTCGCAACTATCAATAGTTTCAGGTTCAAGGTCTGTGTAACAGTCGAAGGCATTTCCTTTCAGAGTTCGAACGAACTATTTGACCATTAAATCTCCTCATGTAACGGAATTTTCACATATTTCGATGAAATGAGTAACGTGTTGCTTTAGGTTATTCTTTCCATAAAACTATTAGAATTTGGGTGGTTGGTATCCACTTGGCATCCTTAGATTTTCAATCTTCTTTGTATACGAATTAGAATATAAGAGGGAAGTCTAAGTAGGTCCACCATATTGAGCCTTGATAGAATTGGCAATCATCTCCTGCAATTGCTGAACAGACAGCGAAGCAATTGACATTGAAGTTCGTGGTTGACCTTCTTGTAGAACAGTCTTCCCCTTGTCATAATTCATGGCTACAGATGTATGACTTGAGTCAGCAGCACCACGACTCTTGATATGATGCTCGAGGAATGCAATTTCATAATCCTTTTCTTCGACTGCCTTCATCAGCATGTTAACTTTCTTTTCGAGTTCAATCATCCTTTCTTCACTTGTTCCCACGTTGGCCATCATGACTGACATTATATTTGGATATGATGCTTCTTCACTTGATTGTTCAAAAGGCAAAGTATGCTTATGGACTGCAGGACTTTCTTTAATGACAACTTCGTCTTGTAGTTATTTTGAAATCCGTTCCCATATGTTCCTTGCAATCTTAAAGGGTGATAGCTTTTCAAATTGCTAAATCCCCTTAGAGTTACTGCAAGTAATTGGTCTTTTGTGGATATCGCTTGAAGTTTTGGGAGCATTATTTCTAGATGTCATGACTTCTTTAAGTAGATTGTATTGTAGAGAAAGAGATGAAAGGTAGAGATGGTCCGATGTCAAACTGTTCACATGAGATTTCTAGAGAAATTTAACTCGTGGAATTTTGTATTGATTTCAGTATAGTAAAGTGGATACAATCTCTAACATTTGATCCTTTTTTGTCTTCTCTAACACAAGGGATAAAGCTTAAATTTTCTAAATCTTCAATCTTCAAGGAGTTGCTCTAAACTTCAATCTTCTGGAATTCAAGAAAGTTTTAATCTTCCAAGTCTTTAATCTTCAGAAGGTTGTGATCTTAAGATCGATTTGAGTTCGATCTTTTAGAATTCAAGGAAGTTTTAATCTTCCAAGTCTTCAATCTTCAGAAGACGGTAATCTTGAGAGTAATCAGAACTTTAAAATCTTAAGAACTTTAGAGTTTTAGTCTTGATCTCTAGAGCTTCAGCACTTTCTTGCCAATTTTTCAAGATCCTCCAAATGAAAGGGCAAGGCCTTCATTTATAGAGGACTTCCATGGGTTTTAGGTGGGTTTGGGTCCTATTTGCCTTTGGACTTTTGGGCTTGGGCTCAACTACTTTATAGGTTTGGGCTAAAGTTGGGCTTAGGCCCAATCTCTTTTCTTCGACCCAATTTTTCCATCATGGGCTTGAATTAGGTCAGATTTTGGACCCAAGCGATTTTAAATACTCGGTCTGGTTCAATTTATGATTCAAAGCCCAATCCAACAACCAATCATATTTATCTATTGTGGTCTAAATTTTATGGACGTTGAAGTTGATAAGCCCATTATTGCAATCAAATGGTGAGATGAAAGTCAGGTGGCATTTTGTAATAAATTTCTTCTCCAACATGCTCAACTCACAAAATACCTCTCATTCTCATTTCAAGGAGAGTGTGTCGAAAGGTCTATAGAATTCTTTAAGATGACCATGTGCGCTTCCCAAAACCAAAATACTTGGTTGGAAGATTATTTGTGATATTTTGCCAACCACTAATAGTTTATTAAAAAAAAGGAATTTCTTCCAACTCGGGTGCCATTTTGTAGGACTCATTTGGAAACAACTTGTCATCTGATGTGAAAGTGCAAAATTAGGAAAAACATATGAAAGTGATATTCCATCTTTAATGTGAATGTATTTTCCTTGAGCATGAGTTGTTGGTTGTTGCTTGATTATTGAGACTATTTGCCGAAGATCAATAGGAAAGATGATTTTGGCAAAACTATTACAACATTGGGTAGCTTTTGGTGCTATCAAAACGATATTCATTTCCATAATACTCAGGTAGATGTCAAATTTAGTTGAGAAAGATTTTGAGATTTATGAGGATAAAAGAGTCGACTTCCTTTCTAAGAGGACTTTGATTTCCAACTTGTCCGTCAACTATTGAGAGTTGCTGACCACGAGGTTCTAGAAACTCAACATCGACACTATTTGATTAACGTTTTGTCAAAACATGTTAGATTATTGTAATGAAAATGACAATTTGATTATTGGGAGGTGCAACTTCATCTCGTCTTATATTTAAGAGATGTGGAATGAGAAAAAAAAAATCGTTGGATGGTTTGGATTCTAAATCTCTTGAAGTTATCTCGTTCATGAATCAATCATAGTATGATTTGTTGGAGGTTAATTATTTTATGGAGGAGCTAGCCAACTTGGTTCATATTTCTTCTTTTCCTAAGATTAGGAGTAGAAAGTTGCCCATGACCTAGCAATTTGTCATCGTCTTCTTGGTCGTCGGTGTTTAGTTGTCGGTGGTTTCTGGTTTTACTTATCTCAGTTTCAAAAATACAAATAATAAAAGATTAAAAGAAAAGAAAAATCTAACCCACACAAACACATGCACATTTGTATTGCAAATTCTTCCAAAATCAAATATTGATTTTGATCCACAAAAACTCTCGCACACTTTACATCCAAAGCTAAATCCTTCCACACTACCCAAAAAAAGAAAAAACTTGATAATTATGAAATGAATCAAGCGTTGGAAGAAGAAATAATGGATGAAATTTTGTCAAGAGCTTGGAGAGCCTCTTTCATGGTAGGTCTCTTTTGAGGCAAAAAACTAACACAGCTAAACCCTAATCTAAAAATCCCCATTACTGCCTCTTCTTTCCCTTCCTGCTGCCTCTTCTTTCTTTTTCCCTTCAACTCTTCTTTCCCTTCAACTTCCCCTCTAATCGCCAAATCCACCATCTTCTTAATCCTCCCCTCCTCTTCAACGCCGCTTAATTCCCTCTCCGTCCCAATTTTCCCGCTCAGAAGCTCCACCAGAATCACTCCGAACGAGTACACGTCCCATTTAGGGCTCGGTTTCACATTCTTCAGCGATTCCGGCGCTTGGTACGCCGATCCCAGGCTCACCGACGGGCTTCCGCCGTTGCCCTCTTGGTGCTCGCGATTCGGCGTGGATCTGTGGCTGCCGAAGTTCCGGCCAGAACTGGAGCCGATTGCGATTTTGGATCTGCCGGAGAGGAGCTTGTCCAGGCCGAGATCGGCGATTAAGGGCTCCATTTCGGCGTTCAAGAGGATGTTGGAAGTCTTGAGATTTCCATGGATGTGCTTCTTGTCGTGGATGAAGGCCAGTCCTCTGGCGATTCCTCTCGCGATTTTCACTCGGGTTTCAAATGATAGATGGCTCTGGGAAGAAGACGACGAACTCGGTTTTCCTGAAATTAAAATAATAATATTATTCTTGGGGAAATTGATTTGTTTATTAAATAAAAATATTATATTTAAGTAAATTGGACCTTTTTTTTTTTTTTTGCATTATCAACATTTCATAATACATGGTTATAATTGTTTATTATATAAGAAAATTGGACTCTTTTAGTTGATATCACAAAATCTCATATCTCATGTGACTTGTAAAATAGGAATTTTGTTGTTTCAATGTGGTTTGGTGTAGAAATTAGTGTACATTTAAAAATATATATATTTTAGAATGAAGTATACCTCTTCAAGTAAATATAACTACATAATAATTAATATTTACGAAAGATCGAAAGTTCAAATTTCTAAATATATGCCAAAATGAGTATAGTTCAACTGACATAGTATTTGTATATCAAGTTCCAAATCAGAAGTTCAATTATCATTCCACATATTGTAGGAAAAAAAACTCCTAACAATTAACATACACTTGGTTTTTACCACTAAAAAAAGTATAGCAAATGTAGAATTCAATCCACAACCGAAGAAAATGTGTCAACTTAATTATAATTCATTTAGTGAAGACAAATATTCTCATTAAAAAAAATTAATGTTCAAATTTCTCACCCATATTACTAAAATGGTCTATTAAAAAATGATTTAATAAGTCACCATTCACAAATAAATAAATAAATAGAAAAATTTTATAGAAAAAAGATAATAAAAGAATTAGAGATTTAAATCTCTAAACACCTATTTGTTGTATCAAAAGAAATAAAGAATATTCATCATCATTCAAAGAGACTCCATAAATTGAAATTATGAATGACATGACAAGAAGTTCGTCCCACTCATTGGACATTAATGATCATGATTGAAATAATCAAATCAAAGATATGACTTAAATTCTATAAGATTTAATTAAAAAAGGATGAGAGATTCCAAGATTGGTATGAATAATTAAATAATAGTGAACAAAAACATTACAAAGACCAAAGTTGTCACGGGTTAAAGTTCTAAATTAGTACAAAAAAAAAGCCAAAAGAAATCATGTTTGAATAATATTGGAAATTTTGCTTTTTAGTCAAAGAAATATGCTCTAATTAACCTTACTACTAATCATACACTTTTTGCTTTTACTTTTTTTGGATTTACTCAGATTTTATTATATGCAAAAAAAATAAAATAAAATAAAAAAATTAGGTTTTAAACTTTTTTTTTTCTTTTTGTTTTATTTTAGTCTACCACCTTTCATTTTTTCCCCCCACCTATTCTTAAAGTTTCTATAAAAATTATTATATTGTTTTTGTTAATTGTTTATTAATTATTTCTATAAAAATCAATTTAAATTTATTTGAAATCTAATACCTTTACTAGGTAACTATAAAACAAAGGAAAATGCCTAGGTTAGGTTTCTATTGGTTGTTGGAAAAAAAAAGTATGATGTTTCAGAATTTAAGAATCCTAAGTATATTTAAACTTAAAATCTAATATGAAAATCCAACTTGTTAGAAACAAGATTAACAACCAAAATTTGAAACACAGAATGTTATTTAGATAATAGTCAAGTTTAGTTTAATATATATATAATATATATATGAAAGAACTATGTAGGTTTGGAAATTTATGAATAATTCTAAGAATGATGAAGATGTTCGATGAGTAAATGAAAAAAGAAATTACGAGCATACACACGAGTAATTAAGACCACAATTAATAACCATTATACATTTTATATTTTTAAATGTCTAATAAATTAAATATATAAATACTATTTCCAATGTATGAGCTTATTTATTTTATTATCTTATCAGTATTTCCAAAATTCAAACCAAGTTAATTTAAAAAGATAAGTTTTGGTATTTTAAATTTGTGAAAAACTATAGTAAATATATATATATAGAGTAAGAAAACAAAAATAATTTTCAAATATAGAAAATTAAAAAAAAAAAATCATTATCTGACACTTTTTTTTTTTTTTTTGTAAAATTTCACATTTTTGGTGTCTTATTGACATGTTTGTATTGCATTCAATAAAGAGCAATACTAGATTTGATAGTTGGGCGAAATTATTATTTTTTTAATAAATTGCGAAAGAAATTAGAAATTAATTAATTAGTTCAAGAAAAGTAGGAAAATTTTTATATATAAAAAAAATGTCAAACTACTTATAAAAATAACAAAAAAAAATACTATAGACTTCTATTAGTGTCTATTAGTGATAGAATTTTATCAGTTCCTATTATTGATAAAGACTTATATCCACCTCTATATGTATTTTGAATTAAAATGTCAAAAATTTGAATCTCTTTCTAAAATATGAAATTTAAAAGGTTATTGTTGTCTTTTTCACCCAATTATAGGGCAACCAATTTCATAGTAAATTATTATATTTTAGAACTATAAATATAGAAATGAAAATAAGAAGAAAAAAATTTGATGAACAGAGGCGCATGGTAGAGAAAAGAGGGAGTGAGAGCTAAAATAAGCAGAAAACTTACTGTGAAGAGAGGTTGCAAGGCAGCCATTAGAGACATAATCATAGATGATGAGCTTCTCATCTTCTCCCCAAAAGAAGCCTCGAATTTTCACCAAATTTTGATGTCGAAGCTTAGCAATGCCTCTCACTTGGCTCTCAAAATCCCTCAATCTCTCCACACTAAGAGTCTCCAATTCCAGCTCTGTTTCTCCGTTAACGGTCACCAGCACGCCGTTTTTCTTACTGTCTCTGTTCTCTCCACCGTGGGTTGTTCCGGGTTTCTCTCTCGGTTCTTCGCCGTCGGAAGAACTCGTCGCCTCCGATGTCTCATCTCCTTTGTTGGCTAAACAGAATAATACTGATGAGGGTTTTTTATGGTTATTTTGAGGGTCTTGTTCTGAGTCAATCGGCGGCTTCTTCTCGGCGGATTTAGGGGTTTTGGAATTGGGGTTTTTTCGTTTCCGGTGGTGGTAGACATAGAGAATCACGACGGCGAGAATGGCGATTCCGGCGATGTCCCCGACGGCTATTGCAGCTATTGTGATGGGTTTCATGGGGTTTTGAGGCTGAGGAGTTTGTGTCCCGTTTGGACCTCCGGGGGACTGTGTTGCTGGAACAGAGCCGATTGTTTTGGGTATGGCGGCGATTGCTGGAGAAGAAGATGAAGTTTCAGAAACATTTGGGGGAGTTGTGAGTGAAGAAGGAATTGAACAGAGTTGCTTCAATGGCTTCCCACAGAGATCTTCATTTCC